>NW_026886612.1:0-78922 GCF_032173495.1 Musca vetustissima | reverse complement strand
CCAGATTGCTATAGAGACCACAGTTATTTATAAAGACCAATTAGGTTGTATAGAGACCCACAGGTCTTTATACAGACAAATTGGGCTGTATAGAGACCCAACAGGTCTTTATACAGACCAATTGGGCTGTATATAGGCCCAACAGGTCTTTATACTGACCAATTGGTCTGTATAGAGACCACAGGTCTTTTTATAGACCAATTGGTCTGTATAGAGACCACAGGTCTTTATATAGACCAATTGGTCTGTATAGAGACCACAGGTCTTTATATAGACCAATTGGTCTGTATAGAGACCACAGGTCTTTATATAGACCAATTGGTCTGTATAGAGACCACAGGTCTTTATATAGACCAATTGGTCTGTATAGAGACCACAGGTCTTTATATAGACCAATTGGTCTGTATAGAGACCACAGGTCTTTATATAGACCAATTGGTCTGTATAGAGACCACAGGTCTTTATATAGACCAATTGGTCTGTATAGAGACCACAGGTCTTTATATAGACCAATTGGTCTGTATAGAGACCACAGGTCTTTATATAGATTGGTCTGTATAGAGACCACAGGTCTTTATATAGACCAATTGGTCTGTATAGAGACCACAGGTCTTTATATAGACCAATTGGTCTGTATAGAGACCACAGGTCTTTATATAGACCAATTGGTCTGTATAGAGACCACAGGTCTTTATATAGACCAATTGGTCTGTATAGAGACCACAGGTCTTTATATAGACCAATTGGTCTGTATAGAGACCACAGGTCTTTATATAGACCAATTGGTCTGTATAGAGACCACAGGTCTTTATATAGACCAATTGGTCTTTATAGAGACCACAGGTCTTTATATAGACCAATTGGTCTGTATAGAGACCACAGGTCTTTATATAGACCAATTGGTCTGTATAGAGACCACAGGTCTTTATATAGACCAATTGGTCTGTATAGAGACCACAGGTCTTTATATAGACCAATTGGTCTGTATAGAGACCACAGAGACCACAGGTCTTTATATAGACCAATTGGTCTGTATAGAGACCACAGGTCTTTATATAGACCAATTGGTCTGTATAGAGACCACAGGTCTTTATATAGACCAATTGGTCTGTATAGAGACCACAGAGACCACAGGTCTTTATATAGACCAATTGGTCTGTATAGAGACCACAGGTCTTTATATAGACCAATTGGTCTGTATAGAGACCACAGGTCTTTATATAGACCAATTGGTCTGTATAGAGACCACAGGTCTTTATAAAGACCACCGGTCTTTATAAACACCACCGGTCTTTATAAAGACCAATTGGTCTGTATAGAGACCACCGGTCTTTATAAAGACCAATTGGTCTGTATAGAGACCACCGGTCTTTATATAGACCAATTGGTCTGTATAGAGACCACAGGTCTTTATATAGACCAATTGATCTGTATGGAGACCTAAGGTATTTATATAGGCCAATTGGTCTGTATGGTCTTTAGATAGATATATATATACCTTTTATATAGGAATTGCTCACATATCCATACAAAATCTTCAAATAAAATTATCTTCCTTTAAGTTTAAGCTTTTATTTGTTTTATCTTCCCGTATGAGTTCGTTGTAAACCTGTTGATGACGATGCATTTTTATTGCATTTGTTTTCTTGGAACCATAAATAATTGCATTAACACTGATCCTTGTGTTTTGTTCGTTTTGTTTGGAGTTTGTTTAATTTTATTAAAGTACCAAAAGTAAAGTAACTCCCCAATAACTTGTGTTGTTTATTTTACAGTGGAGAGAGAATGAGAGAGTAATTTGTACGCAAGTTGAATTTATAATGGCAAATTAATGAAATAATTGTTGCAAGAGCTTGTATTTATATTTTTAGATGCTAATTTACATACACTTATAAATAAGGTAATTTTTATGTACGATGTATATGTGCATGTAAATATTTTTGTTGTAATGTGTTCATTATATCCGGTTTGAAAGCAATTTCAAGAAGCTAATTTTGGTACATAGCATATTTGTTTTGATTCTGTTTAGATTGGAATATAAATATATATATTGCGGTTGGTTGTAGTAGAAATCTGCATTTCCTGTATATACTCAGTAGGGTAGGGTATCATAATATCGTCCCATCCGACTTTTGCCCTCTTCTATCGATTACTATATTTACCAACTTTTGTTAAATTTTATTTATCAGAGGGCACAAATCACCCTAAAATTTAAATATATTTTTAATAATTTAAACTAGAAATAAATGTTGTTAAAAACTTTTAGTTCACATGCATATATAACACCATGTCGCTTAACATTCTAGAGCAAAAATAACAATCGGATGTGTAACAATAAAATATTCTCAATGGAAAAATTTTATTTATACCAAATGCTGCACATGACATTTGCCAACATCACATTTTAATGTGAGCCCACGACATACGGTTGTGTGTGAGTGTACACACACGTTTAAGTCTGACATTCAGTAATTCCCATTGGCAGACAAATCTCAATTCTATTTTATTTGCGATTTGTTGCTCTAATGGCACAGAAACCGATATTCTTTTATTCACTTAATTCCTTCCCTCCGTCGGCACTACTGCCACTTCTACTACCTTTTTCCTATCCTTTATTTCAACATTCATTCAATTTTCTATTTGTTGTTGTTGTTGTTGTGTAGGGGGGCAAATGTGAAAACATTCAACAAAACTTTGTCTTTCTAGGCTTTGCCGGGATTATAATGAAATGTTAACGTATGAGTGTGAGGTGTGCGTGTGTGCGTGTGTGTATGTGTATTTTTGAGGTGTTTCATACTCCACTGCCTATATGTCGAGTGAGTGGATATGACCAGCTCTACTCCTTCTTCTAATCTGCCAACATAAATATTCTCCATGTGCCAAATCAGAACTTGTTTGGTTTGTATCACAAAAACCAAACAAAGTTTTAGACTTGTGGATAAAGTGGGCAGAGTGGCAGACAACAAGAGAGAGGGAGGGAGAGAAAGAGCTTGTGGAATACACCCAAAGCATATGCAAACATCAAAAGCAGTGTGGATACAAAAGGTCAGGTTTTAATAAGAAACTAAAATTTGCCAAAAGCAAATAAAAGTGAAATGTCAGAAACAACAACAACAAGGAAGGTAGGAAGGAGAGCAAGATTTGTTTACAAATCTAAATAGAGTCCCAACATCTTTTTGAAATCAAACATAATTAGAAATGGGGTTTTGTAGCTAAATTGTATCCAGAGAGAAGTACAAAAGGACTTTTTATAGAAATGAACATCTTATAGAAGAAAAAATGTTTTCTTAGAAAAGACATATAGGAGGTTTGATAAGATCGAAAGGTATTCACATAATAAAACAAAGATTATGTCTTATAGAAAATCGAGTGGTTCTCTCCTATGAAACTAAAATGGCTTCAGATAGAGGACCAAAAGTTATTTCTAAAGAAAACCAAAAGGATTTCATACAGAAGACTAACAGGCATTCTTTTAAAAGAGCTATAGGTGTATGGTCTTCCTATAGAAGTCCACCAGGTCTTTATAAAAAATTCTCGAAGAATACCAAAAGGTCTTCTCATAGAATACCAAAAAGTCTGCTTATGGGAGACCAAAACATCTTCTTTTGGATAATCAAAACGTCTTCTGACAGAAGACCAAAAGACATCTTATAGAAGACCAGAAGGGCCTTCCTATAAAAAATTAAAAGCATTTATTATAGAAGACCGAAAGTATTTCTTAGGGACTGTTTAAAGGAGAACAAAAGATCACATTCTATAAGAAGGCCTTTTGCTCTTCTTTATAAAGAACAAAATTACCCTTTTATAGAAGACCAGCGAAACTTCTTATTGAAGACCAAATGGTATTCTTATAGTGGACCAAAAGGTGTCCTTATAGAGAATCAAAATGTCTTCTAACAGAATACCAAAAATATCTTTAATAGAAGACCAAAAAAGTCATCTAATTTAAGACTAAAAATGTCTTCTAATAGAAGACCAAAAAGTCTTCTAATAAAAGACCAAAACCTCTTCTTATAGAAGACCAAATGGTCTTCTTATAGAAGACCAATGGACTAAATGGTCTTCTTATAGAAGACCAAAAGTTCTTCTTATAGAAGACAAAAAGGTCTTCTTATAGAAGACCAAAGCGGCTTCTTATAAAAGGGTCTTCTCATAGAAAAAGGAAAGAGAAAAATAATTCTTATAGACAAACAAAGGGTCTCTATAGAATATCAAATGGCTTTCTTATAGAATATCAAAGGTATTTCTTATAGAAGGCCAAAATCCCAAAGGCCTGGTAGGGATGTCTTAATAGAGAACAAAAGGGTCTTCTTATGGAACACCGAAAGGATTTCTAATTGAAGAAAATGATCTGCTAGAAGGTCACAAGTAATTCTCATAGATTATAATCCAATAGTTCTCAATATTTATTTTTTTTATATCAGCCCGTCAAGCCTTATAATAAAATCACCACTTCGTTTCCCCAAATTCCATTTCCACATTTTCTTCTTCATTGCATTTACTATAAAAATTCTGTTGTTGATGTGGTTTGCCTCTGTGTGTTTGTGTGTGCGCTGGTTTTCAAGGTTATAAGTTTTGCAAAAACTAAAATCATTTTATGATCGAAGTCTCATAAAAATCTCCACCGCTTTATTGCAGGGAATTGCTATAGAATATATAACCATTGCTATGGCCAACACAGACATCAGCATCCATCTAGAGCAGTCGTCATACTTGATTTGCTGAGAACGAGAATGACTGAGGACTGAAGACAAATTTACCAGAAATCGTAATTAAATATTTCTTTTTAAATGCAATTTCATTTTGGCCGTCTGATTGAATGAAATGAAAGGGATAACTAACGGCCATAAAAATGAGAAGAAAAAAATATAACACTACAAATAGGATGTGGGGCAATGGAGTGTAAGAAATTAAAAGTACATGCATAAATCGACTCGGAAATTGATTCTATTCTCGTTTCCTTTTCTCTGTACCACAGTGTGATTTCTCCACTGAGAATCGAAAATATCATATTAGAGATATTTTGGTTCAAAAACTCGTCCAAGGATGTGCATATAAACAATTTGTGGAAAGCGATTTACAGCAAAATTAATACACGCTTAGGTGCACCGTTAAAAATTTACTTTCAATCAGACACCCATTCGAAGTACATATAGAAGATATGGCTGTATCTGCACCAATTTCAACAAACACAATAACGTCTAAATTTTGATACGTTGTGCAAAATTTCGTGTTAATAGGACAAACATTAGGAGTTTGGTGCACCATTTATGTAAAATTGGAATATGTGGGAGCTATATCGAAATCTGAACCGATTTTTCCGAAAATTAGCACACATCATTTCTTGCAAATCGAAGTATATGGACTTTGGTGTACCATTTACATACAATCTGACGAAAATATCTATGGGGGCTATATCTACATCTGAACCGATTTTCACGAATCTTAGCACTCATTGTTTTAAACTTAATTCTATACGCTATGCCAAATTTGGTGCAAATTGAAAGTTATATAGGGTCTTTGGTACACCATTTACATAAAATCGGACGAAAATATATATGGGAGATATATTGAAATCTGAACCGATTTTCCCGAAACTCACCACTCATCATTCTAGACTCAATTCAGTACGTTATGCCAAATTTCGTGCAAATCGAAGGACATTAGGGAAATATATATGGGAGCCATATCTAAATCTGAACCGATTTTCACGAAATTTAACACATACCACTCTAGACTTGAGGGGACCGCCCTCATTCTCAGGGTCAATTTTTTTTTGTTTTAATTCGGTTCTACACTAATTCAAGAATGTTTCTACAAAATTTCAAGTGTAAATCTCAAGAACTCTTGAAGATATAGCCGATTTATTGTGTCAGCATCAAGTGACGGCTAAAGGGCTTCTCAAACTTTAAACGCGCTTTTCTCTTCTGCGAATGGCGGGAATGATAACTCAAAAACTAATAACCCAATCGATTTCAAATTTTTACACGTTTCTCTGTTAGTGTATAGCTATCGTATGAACTAGGATAAAGCCAATCGGTGAAGATCTTCCTTATTTTTTAACTTGGGTTTTGGTAAAAAAATCGGCGATTTTTTAAAAATATTTTTTCAAACGTCCACCATTTTGTTAATTTTAGAGCGAAGTCAATAATCCTAGTTTATACGAGAGCCAGACATGTACTCTTTCTAACACCGTTGGAATTTTCGGATTCCGATGTTCCAGTGAGGAGTTATCATGCCCGCCATCAAAAATAAAGACTATTCTTTAATTACAAAAAACAACAACAAAGCAATAACAAAAATTTTTTCTAAATTATTTTTCTTCTTTTTTAAATCTTCAAATAAAATCTTGGAAAATTAAAATCGAGAATGGGTGGGGTTCCCTTAATGAAGTACGAAATTCCAAATTTCGTTCAAATCGAAGAATATACAGGGTCTTTGGTGCACTATTTACCTAAAATCGGACTAAAATATATATGGGAGCTATATCTAAATCTGAACCGATTGTCACGAAACTTAACACATATCACTCTAGACTTAATTTAGTACGCTATGCCAAATTCCGTGCAAATCGAAAGATGTATAGGTACTTTGGTGCACCATTTACCTTAAATCGGACGAAAATATATATGGGAGCTATATCTAAATCTGAACCGATTTTTCCCAATTTCAATAGGGTTCGTCTTTGGGCCAAAAAGTGAGCTGTGCCAAATTTCACCAAACACGAATAAAAATGGTCTGAGCATTTTTCGATTTTGTGTCCAAAGATGGAGTCGATAGGCCCACTTGTTCTGGTATCTCTACCAAAGGACCATTTCTGGTCCGAAAATTTGTAAGTCTAATATGAAATTTATAAATTGCACGATTTGCTTCAATTATTGATAATCACAGAACTTTTTTTAACAAAAGTTTGGAAGATGGAGAAATCTGTGTTCCACATTATCCTGTCACCCTAAAAAGTCACATTCTAGCTCTCATTACATAATAATATTATATAAATTCATTACAAGAAAACATATCCTTTTTATATTTTGTTGTGTAATCCAACTACTGTATACAACCACCATGGTGGTAATGTAATTCTCTTTTCATTTTCTTTTCTGATGTTGTTTTCCTTCTTTTTTTTTTTTTTTTTGAAGAAATACACATTTTGCTGATAAAGTTCAAGTTTGTGGATACAGCCATCGACTGAGCAAACGAACAATCTAGCAGCAAGCCCCAACCAACCAACAAAATTTATAGTCGCTTTTCGTAGTTGTTCTGATGCACTGCATATTTGTTTGCGTAGATTTCTTGAAACGGATTTTTGTTGGCATTACACCAAAAACGAGAAACCGAATTTCCATCTACATAAAAAAAATATTTTTTACAACATGTCATTATTTGTGTTTCTTTTGCAAAAAAAAAGAAAATAAAAATGTTGGAAAACGACAACAAGAATAACGACGAAAACAACCAGTCAACAATTCAATATAATATAACAACAACAATAATCCGACAATGAAACAGTTTTCAATTTCATAATAGCAATAAATTGTTAAATTTTATGGAAAATGTCCTTAAAGTATTTTGTGGTTTATGATTTTTTGCTTATATTCAGTTTATGTTAATTGTTATTGATTCGATCATTTTTACAGAAATTTTTAAAAATTGAATCGATTTTGCTCCATATGTTTATTAAATTTGTCATTCCGTTTGAAATATTCACCGGAGACTCCTTACAGTAAATTCGTTTATTCATTACTGTAAAATTCTATGTCGATTTAGACGTGTCCGACTGTTGAAATAAGGATAGAGGTCAAAATATTTAATATATGGGTTTAAAATTTTGCTACTAATACTGAGATGTTTAGTATTGGAAATGGTCCACATTATGGTGTAGCGCCCATATAACAGCATCCCAGAAATCTTTGGTATTTTGGAGTTTATAATCACGGTTTTCAACCCTATTGGCTGTATTTGATATTTTTGTTTCTCATTGGATAGAAAATATTCGTATCAAAAATTCCAAAATGGTCCACTCTATAAGGATAATGTTTTGCAACCTACAGGTCTCATTACTTGGCAAATCTTTCTACCAAAATGTTATAATATAATATTTAGTATTTATTCCCCTTTTGTTCATATCCACCACTCAGATATAACTGTGGCACAAAATAGAGGTCTTGTCGATAGGGGTCAATTTTTTACAATTCATGAAGAAGAAGCTTTTTATATTGAAATATGGAATAAGGAATGTTTTTGTAAAACAAGCACTCCTTCAATCTAGAGTCTTTCATGAACCGTGATCCAAATACCACAAGATTAAATATTCAACAAAAATTTCGCTCATAAAATTTTAAGATCTTGGTGCATCATTTACTAAAAATCGATAATATATATGGTCCTTTTCCAAATTTAAGTGCTGTAATTCAACATTCCAGGTTTTTGGAGGGTAAACAAATCTTGAAAAATGCTCCATATAACAAAATACGGTCCATATTTAACATTTAAAAGTTGTAGAAAAATTTTCCCACCAAAAGAGCTGCACCTTCGGATTCAGGCTTCTTGAAGGGTGAATAATTCTTTTTTTTACCTAAATTCACGAAAATATATGTGACAACATTTTGGTATACCAGTTTTTATATAGTGATAAATAAGTTTACAGAACATTTTTTGGATGGAAATATATTGGCCCCCATATCTAGTTAACCTTTTCACGAAATTTTACACACATCTTTTCATTTAATGCATTTTCAAAGTGAAACTACTGTACTTTGACCTCTGATTTTAGAAGGTGAAACCCATGAAAGACATTTGAGACATTGGGTTCATATTGAGAGACATTTGAGAAATTGGGTTCATATTGAGTACCAAATCCCCATGCTAAAACCAGTAAGGAAAGTAGTAAAGTCGGAATGGGCCGACTATATGATACCCTTCACCACTTTGGATATATTAATCTCAATCAGACACCCTTTGATTATAACATAAATAAGTCGAAATTATATATGGAAGCTACGATATATCTATATCTGAACCGATTTTAAGCAAACCTGCCAGAGATGAATTTATATGAACTTCAGTACCTTGTGTCAATCGGGCTAGCTATGGATCTTTAGTGCACAATTTACTTAAAACCGGACGACAATATATATAGGAGGTGTGCACATCATTCTAGATTTAATTTAGTAAGCTATTCTTGCCAATCAAAAGATTTGCAGGGACTTTGGTGCACCATTGTAACTGTATATCATTCGATTTGCACAGAATTTATGGCAGCTGTATCTGAATTGAGTCCAGAATGATAGCACACTTTCTAGAAATTCAATACGCTATGCCAAAATTCGATATATCAATATATATTTTCAGTCCGACTTTAAGGTAAACCATGCACCTAAAATCCCTATATATATATTCGAGCTATATCATGGAATTTGACACAGAGTACTGAATTTCTTGAATTCGTCCTTTAGAAATAGTAAGCTGTGCCATATATAATTTCAAATCGGTATTTTGTTGATTGTAAACCAAGATTTTCAACCGAAATGGTTGTAATTTGGTATGTTTGGTCCAAATTGGGTGCCAACAAATTATAAATATTGGTCAATTTTTTTAGGTAGGTTATTTAGAAGACTAATTTGGCATTCGAATTCCGCGTAAATAAAAACGATTTCTCTCCAAAGAATTATTCATTATAGGTATATGTTTTGTAAATAGTCATCGTAAAAGGTTTTTGGCCCGGTTCAATCTCAGAGACTGCAATTTGGTAAATTGTTCTCAAGGGGTGATCAATATAGGAAAAGCAGAGCAGAATTTACACCAAATGGAGGAGGCTATAAAAATGTCGCCCATCAGGCATATTGAGCAATGTGGCTTATAAATGTCGTTACTTGATATGTTGTATTTATGCCCAATAAGTTAGTAGAACCTAATGTGTGGAAATGTTCGTCCAAATTTGTTCAGATTTAGATATAGTTCCAATATATAATTTCATTCGATTTTGTGTAAATGGTGCAACCAGAACCCACAGTTAGGCCAATTTGCACAACATTTTGCAAAAGGAACTAACGAAAGTATAGTGTGTCAAGTTATGGCTCTTTCTGATATTTTCGTCCTATTTTCGGCTCAAAATTTTGTGTCAAGTTGCTTTAAATCGATTTACAAAAATTATCGAAAGCAGTGACCAATAAAGTTGAAATAATGCTTTCAATTTTAGTTAAAATCGGTGTAGATATAGATATAGCTTCCATACATATTTTTGTCCGATTTTATGTAAATGGTACACTAAACTCCCAAGATTTGTCCGATGTAGACAACATTTTGCATATTGTATTGAATTGACCGTTCTTCTTCCGATTTGATATATTTGGGCAGGACTTAATTAGTATCGACTGCCAGATAGTTGCGACCCATTTTTTTGTTATAGAAGATGTTCTTATTCTTACTGCGTAAGGTCAAGCAACAGAATAGACTATGTAATAACAAAGACATATGATACGATTTCAGATCAATTTTATTTTATTGTTCTCTAAATGGAATCTATCAGATAGCTTGATTGTGATACGAATGATTCCTTTCGGTGTAAAACCAACCTACAATACGAACAGTTGTTGTCTATGTAATTACGTTACATATTATCTCCAACCTATTAAAATATAAAATTAATAATTTAAAACTCCCAATTCCAAAAAAATACCCCATTACACATTCTGCAAAAATTCAACAACATAACAAAATTAAGGCTGAAATAGAAAATGTTACAACCAAACACAGCAGCAACAGCTTATCCTTAACCAAACATTGTTATTTCCTGTTAAAGACAATGTTGTTTTCCCTCGAATCTGGGTTGAGTCATAGGCTTAATGTTTTGCCTTTTTGAAATGTACGACGACTACGCCGACAAAGACGACGAGTATTTTATTCCAATTTCTTCTTTTTCTTGGCGTTAGCCTTCACTTCGGATTCGTTGGGTGCCGGAATAAATGTGGCGTTATGTGTGCATATCCTGTTGCCATGTAATAATGTTAATGATGGTCCATCCATCCGTCCGTCGGCCGGTCGGTTCGTCGTCGTTTATTCGTTTGTTTGTCCGTTGATACATTCACAATTGTTAAACTGCCATAAACACATTGAAACAGATTCACGAAGAACAGTGAAAACGACTCATTCAAGCAGAATGTGATGATAAAGATGAGTTCTTGGGACAGATTCACAGCATATAGTTTGTTAATGCTTCTGACACACAAAGTGTGGTCCGACCAAAATAAAATACAAACGGAGAACTACGACGGGAAAAAGATACACATTTACATACATATAAAGCTAAATAAATACGAAATAAGGATGGAGATAAAATGAAACACATAAAATAAGGCTATAGTCTACGAATAAAATAATGCTATTGGTCGAACTTAAAATAGTCTAATCCGCTATAATGCAACTCTGCATGCAGAATACATTTTTAAAGGACATATAAATTAGTAAACATTTTGATATAACTCTCCTTTACTATTTGTCTCATTTCTTGTGACAGGACATCAAAGACGCTGCCACGATCAACGCAAAATCTGGAATCGACACTGACCTCCCCAAAGTGTCACCTGTTGAAATAGTGAGATGATATGTGCCGCTATGCTTTGACTTCGAGGCGGCAAATAACATGGTAGTTAGCAGGACCATATTCAAGCATCTCGACATACACAAGGTCACCTGGGTTTCTCTCGATTTAACAACGAGAAATCAAATAGATCATATTGTGATAGGCAAAAGGCATTCATCCAGTGTTTTAGAGATTTGATCGATGCGAGGAGCGAATATCGATTTGGACCATTACCTTATAACCACCGAGGTTCGCACTCGCCTTGATGTATCAGCAAAGGTGCAATCTACACGAAAACTCGACGTCGAAAAGATGTAAACACAACAAATTGCAGAAGCCTACTCCGCTCAACTTACCCACCGAAAGCACACCATATCCCGATAATAATATAGAAGCTCAATGACAAAGAATTGCCAAATCCCTACAAACTGCAGCAAAATCTAAAATCCGGTAGTACAAAATGAAAAAATTCGCTATTGCAAACATAAATTTACTGTGAAAAAATTTCATTTCGGGGGGGGAGAAACGAACCGATAATGAAAATTCACAAGGGGCGACTATAGGATACCCTTCACCACTTTGAGTACATACAAGAGATGACCATATGTACAATATCCTGAAGAGAGAACAGACATATCATCTTTGGAAGATCTTTGAAATAATATCGGGTGAAATTAAATTTGTGCTCTACATAGATATTTGAACCATTCTAAAGTCTTTGAAAAATTGCAAATCGTCATTCGGGCAGACTTGGATTCTTTGGTGTGTAATTTGTATGAAATCGAGCAGAATTATGTATGGAAGCTAATATGAATCTGGATCGAATTGAGCAACCGTGACATACACCGTTTGGTATGCTGCAGCACAGTGTGTTGTCCTCAATTTTATCTCGCTAGGAGTTATATCTACATCTGAATATATTTTACAAAATCCAATACGCGTTATTTCAGCTCCAAATTAATACGTTGTGCACAATCGCCCTACTCGGAAAAAAACTTTGGTTATGTGGTACACCATTTAGATTAAATCGGATGGAAATGTATATATATATTGGGAGTTTGATGCACCACGCAAATAAAATCGGGCGAAAATATATATGAGAGATATATCTAAATCTGAAGCGATTTCAACAAAACAACGCATTCGTCTATCTGGACCTAACTCAGTACGCTGTGCAACATTTTGTTTCAATTGGACAAACATTGGGAGTTTGGTGCACCATTCACTTAACATCGGACAAAAATATTTCGGAAACGAAATAAAAGGCATGTGTAAAATTTTATCCAAGTCGCATCACATAACAAATGAAAGAACAAGGAACCGTGAGCGTTAGCAATTCGAGATCGAAAGTCAGAATGAAGTTCCAAATATTTACCAACCTGGTTACATATACAGATAGCGTGCTGAGAATCTGATGGAGCAGTTTCAAAACTTCTGGTATAAAATAGTAGAGAAATTTCTGGTATAAAATAGTAGTAGAGAAGATACTCCAGAATCAATTAAGATGACGTTATAGACTTTATACCACCTCACCGAGATGTAGTCAGATTAACAAATTATCGGCTGAAGAATAATAAAGTAACAGGTGCCGATGGGCTACCAGTTGAACTATTCAAGACCTATGATCAGGTGCTGGTCAGGAGCATGCACCAGCTGATTAGAACAATTTAGCTAGAGTAACGCATGTCCAATGATTGGATCCTCAGCATCCTGTGTACCATGCACAAGAAAGGAGACAAGACGATATGTGCCAACTATAGAGCAATAAGTTTCTTTCCCATCGTATATGAAGTGCTATCCAGCGTGCTGTGTGAAAGACTGAAGCCAATAGTCATTAATATTAATGGACCATATCAATGCGGCTTCAGACCTGGAAAAATCCACCATAGACGAGATTTTAATACTGCCTCAAATCTTGGAAAAGACCCACGAAAAACACATCGAACATTGCATCCTATTCGTCGAAAATAAAGGTCATATCTGCGTTCCGATTTCTGTCAAAATTAATACGGCTATGCAGGATAACTTTAAGTGGTACGAGGTCAGCAGTTAAAGTCGGAGTCCTTCAATACCGAACGATGATTCAGACAAGGTAACAGTTTGTCGTGTGATCTTTTTAACATCGTGCTGGAAAAGGTCATAGGAGAGGCAAAGGTGAACAGAAATGGAACTCTGTACACGAAACAAAACATTTTACTCGCCTACGCCGATCACATCGATATAATTAGTCGAACATTGCGAGCGTTAACAGCTACCTTTGAACAAATTGAGGTGGAGTATGCCAAAGTAGGTCTGGCAGAAAATGGCTAGAAGACCAAATGGATGGTATCAACGCGCAAGAAGTCCAATAGACTCGGACCAACTGTGAAGTACAGCTTCGAGGTAGTTAAAGATTGTATATTCCTTGGTACCGCCATAAATAAAACTAATGACATCAGTTTAGAAATTCGGAGAAGGATAGTGTTGGCCAGCAGATGATACAATGGTCTAAGTTAGCCCTGTTCAACCATGAGAACTGGTGCCCCTGTTTACATGTATAAAAAAAAATTCGTTCTCTGCGTTCTCTTTTAGTAAAACATTTCATATGGCGGTTTCTCATTTGTTCTCCGATAATTTTTTTGTTGCATACCTCTAGTCTAAGTAAGCAGTTTAGAAATGGATACTTACTCAAGCAGATGAGACAGCTCTTGGGGTGTTTGAGAGAACAATTCTCCGAAAGATCTACGTCGAAGGACATCGACATAGTCAGTCGTATCGAGAAGCAGCGACTACGGTGGCATGTTGTGCGAATGAATGAGAATGTCCCAGCGCAAAAGGCATATAAAAGCGAACCAGTTGATGGTTCACGCAGAAGGCGAAGGCCACGAATTAGATGGAAAAATCAAGTAAAAGACAACATCTCGGAACATGGTCTTTCGAATTGGAGGAGATACGCCAAATACCGAAATTTCGGGTGTTCGAAAGGTGAAATTATTTTTGCATAAAAATTTTTGAAAAGTTCCGTCATTTCCCTTCTGTAACTACCTCGTTTAATTCCAGGTATTTTTATGGTCTTAGACAAATTTCCCAATCGAACAGTTATTGACCAATCTTCACGAAATTTTGCATGTAGGAAGGGGTTGGCCCAATGAAGTCCTTTATTGTTTTTGGTAAAGATCGGTTAATATTTAGGGGATGAAATGGACCAAATACTTAATTTTTTCGGCTTTTCTGGTCGCTCCAGAGGCCTCAATTATGTCCTGAACATCGTGAAATTTTAAATGGAGAAGGGGATCGGGCCAAAGAATGAGCATGCCTGTTTTGATAAAAATCGCTCAATATTTAGCGGGTCAAATGGACCCTGACTTTTGTGTGAAAAATTACAAAATTTGGATTATATGGCGTATATATTTACTCCTAAAGGCCATAGACCCGAGAAGTTGATAGTATATCCAAGAGGAGTGGTTGACCTTTAAACTGATACCAATTATTTTGCCGTATGTACTCGGATGTGGAAGTTACACTTATATATTTGCAGGTGCTTACATATTCAGATATTATTTAAAAAACATTACCACACTTAGTGAGGGAAATATATAGCTGATGGGGTTGAAATTTCCCATGAGGTTCCAGTTATGGTCAAGGACAACGCCTATAATAAGTTGTGTAGGGTATCATATGGTCGGCCCCGTCCGACTATACTGCTCCGCTCACTGGTTTAGGATTCAGGATTTTTAGTGCAGAAAAATAATTCACATATTTTTGCAATATAGTTCCCGCACTGTTTTCGGTATTTTTAAGGTTTTTCGTGTCCGTAATATGGTATTTCGAAAACAGAATACAAAATTTTGTTGCTAAAAATTTACTTTATTTATTTTAACATAGCCGCCATGCAATATTGCCACTTAGTTTTCAGTATGTTGCAGTTTTTAGGCCAATTTATAATTTCTTATTTAATTTCTTAATAGAACAGATCAATCACTTTACGATGTAGGTCCATGTTTTCATACAGGTAACGATCACTTTTAGGTATTTGAATGGCACCACATGGTGTAGGGTATAAAAGGGTGGGAATTGCTGAACTTAGCGACGTTTAAAAATTTCAAAATGTTGTTAATTAAAAAGTAGCTACTATTCCAAAATATCAGATAATTGAAAATACCAGACTTTTAATACCACATAACATTCATGTCCAATATATATCCCAATTATTTAGAGTGCACACCACTAGCTTTAAGTAAAATAGAGAGACTATCTCCCAATGGGAGACTGTAAAATCATTTTAGTTGGTGAATTTCACACTGACAATTTAGCTCACCATCCCTGAAGAAAATGGTGTTCCGTATACAGCGGGGCATTATTAAATATCCCAATTTTTTTGCTTTTCCTGTTTAAACAACTGTATTTGGATCGGCCCTATAGCATTCAATATTTTCCAAGAAATGTTCATGCATCAAATAACTTCTTATTACAGAATATTGAAAATTTTAGGTTTAGTGCAGGTGAATATGTTACACCCCTAATCATATATTTTAATATACAAACCAATAAAATGTAGGGTATAGAATATATTTCCACATTTTTCTTTTCATTCAACTTCACTGAGAACAAAAAATAAGAAAAACACAAAAACTTTATACAAACTTGTGTCTTCCGTTAGTATTGTGATAGGATATTTAAGGATTTTAAATATACGTTTTATAATATATTTTCATTTATTGCAGTGTGGGAGACCAAGGGGAAACTACAAGCATCAGATTATTCGAATGGCATATTTTGCTACTCAAGTTTCTTAAATCTTGTTATTGCACCAAGTGGGAGTTAAAGCAGGCATTTTTGTTGATAATATCCATATTGTGCTGCCAGAATTTAGCAATTTTATTTTTGTTGCTATTTTTTTAGGGTTAATAATTTGTGGCTATAGCTAATTTACTTATTTATTTTTGGTGGCTTACTAGACTATAAAATGTTACTGCTATGTGACTATAATTGGCTTAATATTTATGTAAAATGCTATACTACATACTATTATAAAAATACTATAAATTATGAATAAAACGTGCATTTGTTTTTAGACTATGCTATAATTGAAGATTTGAGCGCAGACAATGTTGATAGTACAAAGTAATATTTTAGAATGTGTAAAATATTTTTTTGCTAAAAGGTAAATTTTTAGTGAACTTACCTTGGATGATATGAGTGTTAATGTGGGCGATGAACCCTGAAATGAAGTAATAAAATTATACAATTAATACACGCCCGTTGGTGTTTAAAAAATATTTATTTTTAAAAAATCCACCCCTGATGGTATTTTAAAAAATCCACTCAAAAACATTTATTAAAAAATCCACGTCAGTAAGGAAAGTTCAAAAGTCGGACGGGGCCGACTATATGATACCCTTCACCACTTTGGATACATACAAGGGATACTCTTATGTACAATATACTTTAGATAGAATAGACATATCATCTTTGGAGGACCATTGAAATGGAATCTAACTAAATTTACTGCCTGAAGTTGTAGATATTTGAACTAAAATAAAACAACCCATACAGATACAATCTGAAATCTATGAAAAAGTTTAATTTCAATCATCGAACAAAATATGTATAAGAGTAACACTGGCATCCATCAGTTGGTATGCTGCAACACTATGCGCTATACAAAATTTATCTCGACACTAAATCCAATACACGTTGTGCTAGGTTCGATTTGGTACGTTGTGCACTAATTCGTCCTAAGCGGACAAACTTTAGTTATTTTGTACATCATTTTGATGAAATCTGATGAAATTATATATTTAACTTGAAACGTCTTCAATCCAATACGCTATGCAACATTCCATATAAAGCGAACAGACATAGGCTCCTCCATTTGCCCCATTTGCGTAAAAACGGACTAAAGTATATATGTGAGCTATATTTAAATGTGAACCGATTTCAACCAAACTAGACCAAATTCAATACTGTCTGCAAAATTTTGTCTCAAACGTACCAATATTAAGAGTTTGATGCACAATTTCATTGTAGACTATATTCAATACACGCTGCAAAATTTCGTGAATATAGAACATAGACTATTCGGTGTGCCATTTACATAAAATCGGACTAAAATATATATGGGAGCTGTATCTAAATTTGAACCGATTCCAACAAAACATCGCATACATCAATCTGGACATAATTCAGTACACTGTGCAAAATTTTATTTCAATCGGACCAATATTGGGAGTTGGGTGCACCATTTACCTAAATTGGTACGGAACTATATATGGGAGCTATATCGAAATCTGAACCGATTTCAACCAAACTTGACATACATCAATCTAGACCTAATTCAAAACTGTGCAAAATGTTGTCTCAATATTGGAGCATTTACATAAAATCGGACGAAAATATATATGGGAGCTATATCTAAATCTGAACCGATATTCACGAAATTTAACACATATCGTTCTAGACTTAATTCAGTACGCCATGCCAAATGTCGTGCAAATCGAGGGATATATAGGGACTTTGGTGCACAATTTACATAAAATCGGAAGAAAATTTATATGGGAGCTATATTTAAATCTAAACTGATTTTCACGAAATTTAACACATATCGTTCTAGGCTTAATTCAATACGTTATGCCGATTTTCGTGAAAATTGAAGCCTATTTAGGCACTTTTGTGCATTATTTACCTAAAATCGGACGAAAATATATATGGGAGCTATATCTTAATCTGAACCGGGTATTTGAAAAAAAATATGTATTAAACCAGTGAGCGGAGCAGTATAGTCGGACGGAGCCGACCATATGATACCCTACACAACTACCACGAAAAGCAAACTTTCTGCGGTTCTATATTTTGAGCCTGGGCAATATTTTGTGATATTTGCTTTTTACCGATTATAGATCAACAACTCAACTTTCTTACCCTGGCATATTTTCTAATTTTTTTTTTTTTGAAGTGAATTTTTACAGCATAAAACAAAAAAAAAAATGGTCACTTTAGGTTTCGGTTGATTTGACCCTCGGAATATTGACCGATCATCATCTAAACAACAGCCGCTCTAAGTATTTGGTCAGATCCCCTTCACCTTGTAAAATATGTGATGTTCTGCATATAATAATTGCCTCTAGAGCGACTAGAAAATCAGACAAAATTAAAGTTTTCGGTTCATTGCACCACCTGAATGAAATCTCAACTGTAGGCGTCGTCCTTGATCATAATCGGAACTTCATGTACAATTTCAAAGCGATCAGAGCGATATTTCCGTCCTCTAATGGAGTAATAGTAATACTATGGACATTGACACCTTTACCTAATTACGTATAACTCCCACATCAGAGTACATACAGCCATATACATGGTATCAATTTGAAGGTCAACCACTCCTCTTGGATATACTATCCACTTATCGGGTATATGTCCTTCAGGAGCAAGTATATAGGCCTCAGAATAAAAATTTTGTAATTTTTCACACAAAAGTCAGGGTCCATTTGACCCGCAAATATTGACCGATCTTTATCGAAACAAGACATCCTTATTCTTTGGCCCCATCCCCTTCTCCATGTAATATTCAAGATGTTCGGACTTTAACTGCGGCATCCAGAGCGACTACAAAATCAGACAAAATTAAAGTTTTCGGTTCATTGCACCACCTGAATGAAATCTCAAGTACAGGCGTCGTCCTTGACCATAATCGGAACTTCATGTACAATTTCAAAGCGATCAGAGCGATATTTCCTTCCTCTAATGGAGTAATAGTAATACTCTGCACATAGTCACCTTTACCTAATTACGTATGACTCCCACATCAGAGTACATATAGCCATATACTTGGTATCAATTTGAAGGTCAACCACTCCTCTTGGATGTACTATCCACTTCACTGGTATATGTCCTTCAGGAGCAAGTATATACGCCCCAGAATAAAAATTTGGTTATTTTTCACACAAATGTCAGGGTCCATTTGACCCGCTAAATATTGACCGATCTTTATCGAAACAAGGCATGGCCTTGTCCCTTTCTCCATGTAAAATTTCACGATGTTCGGATTTTAACTGCGGACTCTGGAGCGACCAGAAAAACCGACAAAAATTGAGTATTTGGTCCATATCATCCCACCAAAAACAATAGGGGTCTTCATTGGGCAGAACCCATCCTGCATGCAAAATTTCGTGAAGATTGGTCCATGACTGTGACCTGTATTGTGTTTACAAATTATAATGGACAGACGGACGGGCGGACACACATGTCTAGATCGACTCACTAGTCTAGATATGACGATCGGTATACTAAATGGTGGGTCTAGGACCAATATTTCGCGGCGTTACAAACTTTTGGGGCTGTACAAAGCTATAATACCCTGACAACATAGTTGTGTTGGGTATTTCAGTCCATGTTTCCTATAAATCTTCATTGTAGCAATGTATTCCATTTGTCTCATATGACAACAGTAAAGCTCCATAAAAATTATATTAATACTACATACATAAATATTTCTTAAATAAAATCTACATTTTCTTAGTTTTGAAAAAAACAACTCTCATCCCTTGGCCATGAGTAATTTATGGCAATAGAAATTTATGAGAAACAAATTTTAAATTTCCTAAAACCCATTCAAATATTTCTAATGCGTGACTGTGTGTATGCACCATCCAAGTACGTATGTATGTATTTAGGTAGGTGCCATTTATACACGCACATAAAACAAGATTTCCCCATAAACCCAATTAAACCAAAACGACAACGACGTTAAGAAAGACCTGGCCAAAGATCTTAACAAAATCTTACTAGGCGTTGTTGGTTGTGTGGCAACCAACCAATATTTGTAGCATCAGCAGCAGCATCTGTTTTGTGTGGCATAATTTTTTCTTCTTTGTTTTGTTGTTGTTCTTGTTGGTATTTTTATTTCTTTTCAATCTATAAATTCACCTTTAATTAAAGTTGAACCATTTCAAGCCGAGGCATGCCATAAGGGACACAACACCAGCACCAACAACAACAATAGCCGAACAACTGTGAAGTAGAAAAAAATTGTTATAAAAATTGTACCTGCTTTAGCGGCAACTTTAAATAATATTTTTTTATTTTAATTTGCCTGTGTATGTGTGTACCAAAAAAAAAAAAAAAATACATGAAATCAATGGTCAAAATGTAGCTGTGCGGTAAGGGGACTGGTTATCCGTGATGACAGTGATGCTGGTACCATTACCGCCGCTCGTATCGATAATACTTGAATCTAAGCAATGGTTTGTTTTCGATTGAATATTTTTGTGGAGAAAAAAATCTATATTTTAATGTACCAAGATACACTCAATGATGTCGTTGAGGTGGGATGTCGTTGTATGAATATTGATTTTATTTTTATTAAAGTTACTTTTTTTGTTACCTGAATTGTTTGCTACGATGTGCATGTATTGAACCAGTAGTTAAGTTGACATGAAATATTAGAAACTCAAGACATACTTTAAGATATTATTTGGCTTGTATTGTGTATTAAATTTTAGCAGTTACCATATGATTCGAAAATCGGGGAAATTATTGAGCTGTGGTGCAGTTTTCAATTCAGTCCAGGTTTATATATAACTATCAAATATAATTCTGTGCGATTTATATAAATCGTACTCCAGAGACCCTGGTCGATTGACACGACATTTTGCATAGATTGCCGAACCTCATGAATGTGGATTGATTAGTCTTTTCCGCACTACAAATTATCGAATAAATTAAAAAAAAAAACAGTAAGGAAAGTAGTAAAGTCGGACGGGGCCGACTATATGATACCCTTCACCACTATGGGTATATTAAACAGGACTATTAACATGAAATTGGATGAAATAAAATATGTGATATTTATCTAAATGTGAATCTACCTAGATATATCCATAAAGTATGTAAATCGACCTCAAACAAATATAAATAGGTCATCCGTTGGGCTATGTCTGTACTTCTAGAAAACGCAAGTACGTAATTCTAATCTCAATTTTGTAAGTTTTGCAAAATTTGATGTCAATCTGATTAACATGAGGAGTTTGATGCCCAATTTACTTGAAACCGGGGGAAAATATATATGGAAGCTCTATCCAAATATTAAGCGATTTGAAACAAACTTGTCACAGGTTAGGTTGTTCTAATTTCAGAAAGTTTTGTTCCTATCAGCCTATTGGTTGCTTGGTGCGTCAATTACTTAAATCAATCTATAATAAAAGGGAGCTATATCTAAATCTGGACCGATTTTCACGAAAAAAAGCAGAAATCACTCCAGGCTCAATTCAGTACGTTATGCCAAATTTCGTGCAAATCGAAGGATATATAGGGACTTTGGTGCACCATTTACATGAAATCGGACGAAACTATATATGGGAGCTATATAGAAATCTGGACCGATTTTCTCGAAACTTGGCAGACATCACTCTAGGCTCAATTCAGTACGTTATGCCAAATTTCGTACAAATCGAAAGATATATAGGGACATTGGTGCACCATTTACATTAAATCGGACGAAACTATATATGGGAGCTATATCTAAATATGGACCGATTTTCACGAAACTTAGCAGACATCATTCTAGACTTAATTCAGTACGTTATGCCAATTTTCGTGCAAATCGAAGGATATATAGGGACTTTGGTGAAATCGGACGAACTATATATGGGAGCTATATTTAAATCTGGACCGATTTTCACGAAACTTGGCAGACATAATTCTAGGCTCAATTCAGTACGTTATGCCAAATATGGTGCAAATCGAAGGATATATAGGGATTTTGGTGCACCATTTAAATGAAATCGGACGAAACTATATATGGGAGCTATATCTAAATCTGGACCGATTTTACGAAACTTGGCAGACATAATTCTAGGCTCAATTCAGTACGTTATGCCAAATTTCGTGCAAATCGAAGGATATATAGGGATTTTGGTGAACCATTTACATGAAATCGGACGAAACTATATATGGGAGCTATATCTAAATCTGGACCGATTTTTACGAAACTTGGCAGACATCATTCTAGACCCTAAATGATTAGGCTGTACCAAAATTCGTGCAAATCGAAAGATATATAGGGACCGTTTACATTAAATCGGTTAAATATATATATATATATATATATATATGGGAGCTATATCTAAATCTGAACCGATTTTTCCCAATTTCAATAGGGTTCGTCCTTTGGCCGAATAAGTGACCTATGCCAAATTTCATCCAATTCGGATAATAAATGCGACCTGTACTTTGTTTACAATTTAACATGGACAGACAGACGGACGGACATGCATAAATCGACTTAGAAAGTGATTCTATGCATATTCTCAAAAGGAACCATGTGTCTATCTCGATTATTTTTGCCTGTTACAAACATATGCACAAAGACATACTTTTTATTTTTCTCAATTCGAAATATAGTAAGATTTTTCCCCGACACCATAAAATCTCAATCATGTCAAACGTAAGGTTTGCTTTTTTCTTTCAAACACAAACCAAATAAATTGCAGAGAAATGTCAAAACGTGTTAACCTGTATTTAAAGCAAAATTTTGTCGAAAATTTCAAATTGAATTGTAACACAATTCTAGTAGATCGTTCTTCACCACTAAAGCAGCAGAACAAAAGGATTTCCCATGACTTGCCATTGTAGTTGTTCGAAAAAATTCCAAAATCTTTGCCAATGCACACGCACATGCATCACAGTATCAGTATGGATGTACAGCACGCCACAAGATTCTGACACAAGTGAAAACAAGTGGCAGCAGCAACAACAGTGGAACGTTGAAGCTAATCCCAATAGTGGCATAGAAATGCAACCGAAAAGATTTTTGTGAAACAGAACAAAAAAGATTGATATCAGCACGTGAGGTGCAGAAACCGTCAACAATATACCCAAGCCAATTTTCAAGACAAGCGCATGAAAATGGAAAATTGTTGATGAATGACAGGCATGTGTGAGGGAGAAATCGCACATAGTCACACACACGAATTTCAAGTGAAACAAAGGTTTCGACAATTGTTGCTGTTGCAGTAGAAATAGGGAAAATGCCAAAGGAAAACGCCCCCCCGTAAATAGCCCTACGTGATTTCACAGTTAAGATATAATTTTGCCCTAATTGAATGCATGAAAACAAAGGAAAACTGTAATCATGCTTGGTATGGTAAGTAGAATGTGCTCCTTCGTTTCTTACCTTTATAATAATGTTTGCGTATTCTTTTCTAGGACGGTAAACGTAATTTGCAATTAGTATTTATCTATTTCGTGGAAATTTTGCGGAAAATGCTATAATAAATGTACATTATTTTTTAAAGATTTTAAACTTAAATTTTTTCAATTCTTTGTTCAGGACACATATAACTAAACATATTTATTATATCGAACTATAAAGACTAATAGCCTAGACAGACGACAGCCCTAATTTGCATTAACAGCCTTAATTCAAATTAACTTGTACATTATCCTCATTTTTATGTGTTGTTAAGGCACAAAATCAAACTGAATTTATACTGAATTAGGCAATTTAAATATGGCAATACTGTCAAAACTTAATTGTTTCTTGTCAAATTTATTTATATTTATGAAAATAAAAATAAGAAATGAAGGCAAATTTCAACCATTTTTTAAATTGGGAGCTGTTCTGCTGAGATCATAGTTGCTATTTCTCCTTTATGTCATGTATCTATTTCCTAAAGATGTAATCCCGAAAATTATCGAAACAAATGTTAAAAAAATTTCATCCACACATACACACAGACAAACAATTGTTTTGAAGCAAGAAACTGTTTCGTAAATGCAGAAACCTGTCAGGCGTAAATATTAATTCGAATTAAGAAATTTTTAATGCAAATTAAGGCTGTCGTCTGTCTATGGTATAATACGGAATATCCTTTTTCCACATTTTATACCTTTCATCATAAAAGTGTAATGTATATTGTCATTCCATTGGAAATGCCAGAAAATATTCACCTGGGACCTTATAAGTTATGTTTTTATTGATCGGAATAAAATTCTGTGAGGATCTTGCCATCTCAATCTGTCAGTTGCAATCACGATAGAGCTTGCAAGTATTTAAGATGAAGTTCGAAATATTACACATACATTGCTACAATTCCTACGATGTTTGTTATTGAAAATATAAAATATCTGTCCAGCTTTTGATCATGTTTCTCAACTGAATAGCATATCGTTCTACCAAAATGTTAATAATAACTTTTGTTTAGCCCCCATGATAAAATCCTAACCTTTTATAGGTATTTGATGGTCCTTGGCCCATTGTCCAACCGATATTACACAGAAATAACTTTTAATGAATATTTTCATAATTTCATTCATAATTTTTTGAATATTTTTTAATACAACAATTTTTCTCAATTTTTATACCCTCCACCATAAGTTGGAGTGTATATTAAATTTGCCATTCTGTTTGCAACACAACGAAACATTCACCGAAGACCCCATATTTTTGTTCAGAATAAAATTCCGACCGACAGTCGGACACGCATAAATCGACATGTCCGACTGTCGGTCCGTCCGGTTTGAAATCACGATAGAGATCGCAATATTTTATATAGAGCCTTGAAATTTTGTACTGGCTGTGCTATCACTCCTAAGATGGCTTCCACTACTAGGATGGCTATCACTCCTAAGATGGTTGGTATTTCGGTCCACATTTTGGTATAGGCCATATATAAGTACCCTAAATATTGGATATCATTGGAATTTTTGATACGTTCTCATTTTCCTATAAAAAAGGATCGACATTGGTCCACTTCTTAGTGTGAGCCCCATATAACGTTACCCAACATTATTCGGTATTTTGGGGTTTTAGACACGTTTTCCAACAGAATCAGCAGTAAATTGGTATTTTGGATTCACTTTGGCTAAAATATCTGCATAGGAAAAATTATCAATATTGACTTATGTTTCGGGGTTACTGACTTAGCTGGCTTGTTACAGAACGGTTGTTCCATAAGCCGAGCTTAAAAAAGATTTCCAAGCGCGTCGGTCTTGTGCGCAAATCCACCAATTTGGAAGACCACATTCCAAGATGTTGTTTTCTACTTGGTCTTTCCATTTAATTCGTGGCCTTCCCTTCTACGGGAAACATCAGTAGGCTCGTTATACCCTTCACCACACTGTGGTACAGGGTATTATGTCTTTGTGCATATGTTTGTAACAGGCAAAAGGAAACGAGATAGACACATTGTTCCTTTTGAGAATATGCATAGAATCACTTTTTAAGTCGATTTATACATGTCCGTCCGTCCGTCCGTCTGTCCGTCTGTCCGTCTGTTGGTGTTAAATTGTAAACAAAGTACAGGTCGCATTTATGATCCGAATTGGATGAAATTTGGCATAGGTCACTTATTCGGCCCAAGGACGAACCCTATTGAAATTGGGAAAAATCGGTTCAGATTTAGATATAGCTCCCATATATATATTTAACCGATTTAATGTAAACGGTCTCTATATATCTTTCGATTTCCACGAAATTTGGTACAGGCTAATCATTTAGGTCTAGAATGGTGTCTGCCAAGTTTCGTGAAAATCGGTCCAGATTTAGATATAGCTCCCATATACAGTTTCGTCCGATTTCATGTATTTGGTGCACCAAAGTCCCTATATATCTTTCGATTTGCACGAAATTTGGCACAACGTACTGAACTAAGCCTAGATTGATGTCTGCCAAGTTTCGAGAAAATCGGTCCAGATTTAGATATAGCTCCCATATACTTTCGTCCGATTTCATGTAAATTGTGCCCCAAAGTCCCTATATATCTTTCGATTGGCACGAAATTTGGCATGACGCACTGAATTGAGCCTAGAATGATGTCTGCCAAGTTTCGAAAAAATCGGTCCAGATTTAGATATAGCTCCCATATATTTTCGTCCGATTTCATGTAAATTGTGCCCCAAAGTCCCTATATATCTTTCGATTTGCACGAAATGAGCCTAGAGTGATGGATTTTTTAAAAATATTTTTTAAGGCGTGGATTTTTTAAAAATATTTTTTAAGGCGTGGATTTTTTAAAAATATTTTTTAAGGCGTGGATTTTTTAAAAATATTTTTTAAGGCGTGGATTTTTTAAAAATATTTTTTAAGGCGTGGATTTTTTAAAAATATTTTTTAAGGCGTGGATTTTTTAAAAATATTTTTTAAGGCGTGGATTTTTTAAAAATATTTTTTAAGGCGTGGATTTTTTAAAAATATTTTTTAAGGCGTGGATTTTTTAAAAATATTTTTTAAGGCGTGGATTTTTTAAAAATATTTTTTAAGGCGTGGATTTTTTAAAAATATTTTTTAAGGCGTGGATTTTTATACCCTTCACCACACAGTGGTACAGGGTATTATGTCTTTGTGCATATGTTTGTAACAGGCAAAAGGAAACGAGATAGACACATGGTTCCTTCTGAGAATATGCATAGAATCACTTTTTAAGTCGATTTATGCATGTCCGTCCGTCCGTCTGTCCGTCTGTTGGTGTTAAATTGTAAACAAAGTACAGGTCGCATTTATGATCCGAATTGGATGAAATTTGGCATAGGTCACTTATTCGGCCCAAGGACGAACCCTATTGAAATTGGGAACAATCGGTTCCACGAAATTTGGTACAGGCTAATAATTTAGGTCTAGAATGATGTCTGCCAAGTTTCGTGAAAATCGGTCCAGATTTAGATATAGCTCCCATATATTTTCGTCCGATTTCATGTAAATTGTGCCCCAAAGTCCCTATATATTTTTCGATTTGCACGAAATTTGACATAACGTACTGAATTGAGCCTAGAGTGATGTCTGCCTTGTTTCGTGAAAATCGGTCCAGATTTAGATATAGCTCCCATATATAGTTTCGTTCGATTTCATGTAAATGGGGCACCACATATATCTAGCAATTTGCACGAAATTTGGCATAACGTACTGAATTGAGTCTAGAATGATGTCTGCCAAGTTTCGTGAAAATAGGTAAAGATATAGATATAGCTACCATATATAGTTTCGTCCGATTTCCTGTAAATTGTGCACCAAAGTCCCTATATATCCTTCGATTTGCACGAAATTTGGCACAACGTACTTAATTGAGCCTGGAATGATGTCTGCCAAGTTTCATGAAAATCGTACCTGATCTAGATATAGCTCCCATATATAGTTTCGTCCGATTTCAGGTAAATGGTGCACCAAAGTCCCTATATATCCTTCGATTTGCACAAAATTTGGCATAACGTACTAAATTGAGCCTAGAATGATGTCTGCCAAGTTTCGTGAAAATCGGTCCTGATTTAGATATAGCTCCTATATATAGTTTCGACCGATTTTATGTAAATGGTGCACCAAAGACCCTATGTATCCTTCGATTTACACGAAATTTGGCATAACGTACTGAATTCAGCCTAGAATGATGTCTGCCAAGTTTCGAGAAAATCGGTCCTGATTTAGACATAGCTCCCATATATAGTTTCGTCCGATTTTATATTAATGGTGCACCAACGTCCCTATATATCCTTCGATTTGCATGAAATTTGGCATAACGTACTGAATTGAGCCTAGAGTGATGTCTGCCAAGTTTCGAGAAAATTGGTCCAGATTTCTATATAGCTCCCATATATAGTTTCGTCCGATTTCATGTAAATGGTGCACCAAAGTCCCTATATATCTTTCGATTTGCATGAAATTTGGCATAACGTACTGAATTGAGCCTAGAGTTATGTCTGCCTTGTTTCGTGAAAATCGGTCCAGATTTAGATATAGCTCCCTTTTATTATAGATTGATTTTAAGTAATTGACGCACCAAGGAACCAATAGGCTGATAGGAACAAAACTTTCTGAAATTAGTATAACCTGTGACAAGTTTGTTTGAAATCGCTTAATATTTGGATAGAGCTTCCATATATATTTCCGACCGATTTCAAGTAAATTGGGCATCAAACTCCTCATTGTAATCAGATTGACATCAAATTTTGCACAACGTACAAAATTGAGTATAGAATTACGTAATTGCGTTTTCTAGAAGTACAGACATAGCCCAACGGACGACCTATTTATATTTGTTTGAAGTCGATTTACATACTTTATGGATAGATCTAGGTAGATTCACATTTAGATAAATATCACATATTTTATTTCATCCAATTTCATGTTAATAGTCCTGTTTAATATACCCATAGTGGTGAAGGGTATCATATAGTCGGCCCCGTCCGACTTTACTACTTTCCTTAGTGGTTTTTATATGCCTTTTGAGCTGGGGCATTTACATTCATCCGCACAACAACGCTGCAGCTCATTACGACTGACTATGTCGATGTCCGCGCTCGTGGTTTATTCGACGACGATATTCACCGTCGACGCAGATCGGCCCGTAGATCTTTCGGGAATTATTCTCTTAAACACCCCAAGAGCTGCCTCATCTGCTTGCGCAAGTACCCATACTTCTGATCCATATAATAGTATCAGTATAGTATAGTATCATCGTCTTGTAAAGTCTCAGTTTGGTCTGGCGGGAGGTGGCCTTGTTTCTAAACTGTTTATTTAGACCATAGTAGCATCTGTTGACCATCACAATCCCTCTCCGAATTTCCAAACTGATGTCATTCGTTTTATTTATGGTATATAAAGTCTTTAACTACCTCGAAGCTGTAGTTCTCAAGTTCAACAGTTGGTCCGAGTCTACTGGACGTCTTGCGCGTTGATACCATCAGCTTGGTCTTCTCGCCGTTTACTCCCAGACCCACTTTGGCAGACTTCTTTTTAATTTGTTCAAAGGTGGCTGTTACCGCTCGCAATGTTCGACCCATTATATCGATGTCATCGGCGTAGGCGAGTAACATGTGTTGTTTGGTGTACAGAGTGCCATTTCTGATCACACGACAAACTGTCACCTTGTCGGAATCCTCGTTCGCTATTGAATGGCTCCGATAGGTCCTTTCCGACTTTACCTTCTGACCTTGTGCCACTTGTTTGGGGGCAGTGTCCATAAAATGGTACCCCACCCCAATATTTAGTAATTGGGTGGTTTTGTGCTCATGTTTCTACCTAATTGGTTGTATTTTTGTTTTTTTGGTATGCTAGTAATCTACCTATTAAAAATCTTCCTGATCCACCTTTTAGGAAAGCCCCCTTATAACGCTAAATGATAAAATCGGTATTTTGGGGAACTGAGCTATTTCAAGCAATTGCAGAACAGTTTAATATTTGGGATTCTCCTTTGGGTAGAAAATATCCAAAATATTGTTCCAAATTTCAGGGTAGCCCCCATTTATTCAACCGAATTTAGGAATGTTTTTTTCAACCGAAGTCGCTCTAATTTGATTTACTAAATTCTTATTGGGTGCCAAATCTTACAACCAAAAATTATCATTGTTCGCTTTCGGTTTGGTATAGCCAACGTAGAACGGTACCATCCATTTTCGGTATTTTGAAGACTTTATCCACATATTTCAACCGATGGGCCTGTAATTTGGTATTAAGGTTTCTGGAATGCTAACTTATATACAAATTTGAGCGGTTTATAAATAGGTCCAAGTTTTTATATAAAGTCCCACTTCCATGATTGGAAATCTCGGATTTCTGGTGAATAAAAAGTAAATTGAAACCAATGAGCGGAGCAGTATATACGGAAAGGGCCGATAATATGATAACCTACACAACTACCACGAAAATCGTATCATTCTGCTTTTCTATATTGTGATCCTGTGCAATATTTTGCGATATTTGCACCCTTTTGACCTATTATAGGTCACAGCTTCACATTCTAACACTGGCATATTTTCTAAATCGTGTTATCCTCTAGTGTGGTAATAGTAATACTAAACAATATCATTACACATAGTCACCCTTAAATATTTTCGTATAACTCCTACATCCGAGTACATTCAACAATTTCAATCACTCTCCATGGAGTGGTCTATGTCCTTCAGGAGTAAATATACACGCTCCAGAATACACATTTTGTAATTTTTCACACAAAAGCTTGGGTCCATTTGACCCGTTGCATATTGGTCATTCTTCATCAAAACAGTCATGCTTATTCTTAGGCCAAATTCCCTTCTTGGTATGAAATAAAGTATTTTGTCAATTTCATCCCTTAAATATTAACGGACCATTACAAAACAACAGGGGTCTTCTTTGGTCAGAACCCGTCCTACATTATACATTTCGTGAAAATTGGACAATAAATGTGACCTGTATCGTGTTTGTAAATTATAATGGACAGACGGACTGACTGATTGACGGACACACATATCTAGATCGACTCTGTTAGTCGAGATATGACGATCAGTATACTCAAAGGGGGTCTATGACCCATATTTCGTGGATTTACCAACTCTTGGAACTGCGTAAAGCAACATAGTAATGAAGGATATAAAAACTACAAATAGAGTTTCTGTTCAGATCGACTTATGGAATTTGGAATGCACCCCACGTGGTGAATGGTATAAAAAGTTCGGCCCGACCCAACTTAACGACGTTTGTACTTGGTCTAAGTTCTTAAATAGCTTTCATATAAATGTCCGTCTCAGTTTAGGTATTTTAGTGGACATTTCTCCATTCACAAGTTAACGGCAATGGAGAAAACATCTTTGCAGAAAATTTTCGATATTGGTCCTTCTGTTGATATAACCGTAAAAATCATAAAACTTTGTTGATCAACTATTTCTGGTTTCCCACGACTTAAAAACTTCTGTAAGAACAAAATTTTCGAAGTGTAGAAAATAAGCTTAAAGAAAATCACAATTTGGTTAGTGAAGTTGAAGCGAGGTCATTCCACCTATTTCGAGTTTCGGTTATGTTTAGACTTAATAATATACCCTCAATCTAAGACTCTCATAAAATGTGTAGACTCGAAAAGTTTGCCAGACTTTTCGTTTTTCAGCCCAATATACATTATATCTTTAATAATAGCTAATAAGTTGACTCCAAGCAAACTAAGTCTGCATCCTCATACACCACATTTCATCGTTCCACCAACATACCTCTAACATCTTCCGGCCCTATTACAACCAAAATATTTCAATAACCTTTAACGTAATATCATCTATTAATCTTCTCTGTTTAAAAAGGTATTTCTTGAAATACAAAACAAAAGGCAAGACTTCATATTGGGTGGTTTTTATAAAACAAAAATTTGTGACTAGTTGGTTCATTACGTACGACAAGCGACATACATAGCGTCTGTTGTTGTAATTTTTATGACTTTTTTTATCCGACATAGATTTATTGATAGTTTTTTTTTGTGGGTCTTCTTTTAAATATTATTGTATTATTTTTAGTTTGTAGCATCATTTCCCCCAACTCCCCTAGTTGTGTGCACCTATGTGCACACAGTGTATGTCTGCCTCTATTCATTGTATGCTGGGAAATGTGTGAGGTATTATATTTGTTATTTTGAAAATTGATATGCCTATATGGATATTTGGATTTATGAAGAGGGGGAGATACGCTTAAAGACAAAGTCGTTGCATGAATGTACACACAAACATACATATATACGTATGTATAGATTTATAAGTACAATGAAAAATCTCTGTTTTGAATTAAATGAAAGAAAAATCCAATTCTTTTTATTTTTAGATTTATATTAAGAAAGTTTGATATTGTTTTTGTATAGGGTCGTACACATAGCGCACCCTCGTTTGTCTAGTTTTATACAATACCGCCACATTACCGCATGGTGACATATATTAATGTATGTTACAGTACCTTTTAAGTTAAGTCAACGTATTCCAAGAAAATTCGGGCGATGAATATTTTTGTTCAATTTTTAATAAAAAAGTTTCAAGGTAAAGTTTTGAAATAATGAAGAAAATTTTATCAAAAAAATTGATTATTAAAATCGTTAAGGTGACTGTGGATGAGACTTGAAATTTTAATGTCGAAGCCTTCAGATAGACATTCTGGATCTTTCATTTTGAGTTACTAACGGTCAGCAATTTCCACAAGTCGTTTAATCTTAAATATTTACTGCATCTGATCCTTTCACAATAACAATGTCAATAAAAAGCGTGGATTTCAGTTGTATGCTACTATGCTATATGCCTAATTTATGGTGGCAAATTTGGACGTGTTGAACGTTTATTATATTTGTATACTCTTCATCACACAGTGGTACAGGATATTATGCATTTATGCACATGTTTGCAACAGTCAAAAAGAAATGAGATAGACACATTTTTATACCCTTCACCACACTGTGGTACAGTGCATTATGTGTTTGTGCATATGTTAGTAACATGCAAAAGAAATCGAGATAGACCCATAGTTCCTTTTGAGAATATGCATAGAATCAATTTCTGAGTCGATTTATGTATGTCCGTCTGTCCATCCAAGTATTTTTGTGATTTGGATGAAGGACGATTTGGATAAAGGACGACCCCTATTGAAATTGGAGAAAATCGGTTCGGATTTAGATATAGCTCCCATATATAGTTTCGTCTGATTTTATGTAAATAGAGCACCATACTGCCAATATTGGTCCGATTGAAACAACATTTTACACAGCGTACGGAACTTAGTTCAGTTTGACATCTGTAAAGTTTTGTTGGAATCGGTCCAGATTTATATATCGCTCCCATATATATTTTCGTCCGATTATAGCTAAATGGTGCACCAAACTCCCAATATTTGTCCGATTGAGACAAAATTTTGCACAGCATACTGAATAAAGTCCAGTTAGATGTGTGTGAAGTTTTGTTGATATTGGTTCAGATTTACAGATATCTCTTATACAACATTTTGCCGGACTTTATGCAAATGTTATACCATGTCGTCCATCCGCATGTCCGTCCGTCCTTCTGTCTGTCTGTCCGTCTGTCCGTCCATGTATTTTTGTGAACAAAGTACAGGTTGCATTTATGATCTGATTTGGGTGAAATTTGGCATAGGTCACTTATTTGGCCCAAGGACAAACCCTACTGAAATTGGGAAAAATCGGTTTAGATTTAGATATAGCTCTCATATATATTTTCGTCCGATTTAATGTAAATGATACACCAAAGTCCCTATATATCTTTCGATTTGCACGAAATTTGGCACAGCGTAATGAATTAGGCCTAGAATGATGTGTGTTAAGTTTCCTGAAAATCGGTTGAGATTTAGATATAGCTCCCATATATATTTTCGTCCGATTTAATGTAAATGGTACACCAAAGTCCACATATATCTTTCTATTTGCACGAAATTTGGCATAGCGTACTGAATAACTAACAGAATTTTGCAGAACGTACTGATGTTAGTATAACTTAGAAGATAGATATAAATTCAACACCAAACTCCCGAGGTTCGTCCGATTGGCACAAAATTTTGCACAACGTACTGAAGATACTATAACATAACGTGTGGCAATTTTTGTTGAAATCGGTTCAGATTTAGATATAGCTCCTAGATATAGTTTCATCCGATTTTAAGTAAAAGGTGCACAGAAGACCGATAGTTAGGCCGTTTGCTACAACATTTTGCACAACGTACTGAAATTTATATTGCCTAACGTTTGCAAAATTTTGTAGGAATCGTTTCCGATTTAGATATAGCTCCAATATAGAGTTTCTTCCGATTTTAGTTAAATGGTACACCAAAACACCAAAACCCAGCATATATTTTCTCCCGATTTTAAGTAAATGATGCACCAAGAACTCGAAATTTGGCCGATATGCACAAAACATACTGAAATTTGTATAACCTAACCTGTGACAAGTTTCGATCAAATCAAATTAATATTTCAATATAGTTTTATATATATTTTCGCCCGATTTTAAGTAAATGGTGCAGCAAACTTCTAATGTTTATCAGATATTTATCCAAATAATCAACGGGTGTCCGATTGATATTTGTTTAAATTGATTTACAATGTTAGGATTCATATGTTGAATATACCCAACGTGGTGAAGGGTATCATGTAGTCGCCCCCGTCCCACTTTACTACTTTCGTTACTGGTTTCTTGTAAAATCTGGTATACCTGCCGAGAAGTTGAAAAATATAAACTATTTGATATTATGAATCCCCTAGCTAAATAGAATTTCAAAAATTTTCTTTGTCGGGCTTTATGGATGGATCTGAATGAATATATGTCCTACTGAAATACTACTAACACCTGACTGCACTCAAATATGTATTGTACCATATAAGTGGTATTAACGACTGTCGTCTCCGCTTACTTACGTTCATATATGTATGCAGTATGATAGTCCGCCTTGAGACCTCAATCTCCTTCAGTTTTAAGGTATTGACCTTGTAATTGTCGTTCTTCCACGAGTTTTATTTCGTATCGATTTGCATACTTATTTCGACCTTGTGGTTCAATTGATTTTTACAAAGGGATGAATTCAAATTGTCTAAATCGTTTCCCTACATATACATATGTACTATATACGTGTCTATGTAGTAGCTAGCTAGCCTACACATTGTACGAATCTAGAAAATATGAAATATTTGTTTTACCATCGTCAGACCCATTGTACTAAAAGACGCATGTGTGACCTTCAAAAATATCTGTGCAAAAAAACCGTTTGTAATACAATTAGGGGTGGTTTATGTGACCTTAATTGATTTACAGCAGCAGCAACAACAAAAAATCAAGATAAATGATGTGGATTTCTGGGTTACAATGTTTTTTACAGAAAATAAAAAAAAAAATAAAATAATGACACCTTGCGAAAAAGAAAACAAAAACGGCGAACAATATGCATTTAAATGTTGTGTGCAAATTCTTATGAAATTGTTTCATTCATTAGTTGGACAATTGGTCACGGCCAGAATTGTAATGTGACCACAATTATATTTGCAAAAAAACAAGCACACACACACACAAAAATTTCATCCCTAGATGTTATCTTATTTTTTATCGCATTAAATATTTTTTTGTCTATTCTGTTTACTTATGTTTTTTAGGGGTTAATCCACCCTAGAGGCTTTTTGGGTTGGTGTAGGTCTTAAAAAATGTCGCATTAACAAAATTTGATACACAAATCAATTTCAAACATCACATGCAGATTTGGAAGAATTTATGGATAATATTGTATGCAGCCAGAATTCAACGTCCCTGAATTCTTCACATCAGAAATCCCCGCCTCGAAAGGTATATATATTAACAAAATCCACACCCACAATATTAATTTAAAAAATCCATGCCTGTTGATATTTGAAAAAAAATATTTATTTAAACCAGTAAGGAAAGTTCTAAAGTCGGACGAGGCCGACTATATGATACCCTTCACCACTTTGGGTACATACAAGAGATGTTAATATCTACAATATCCTGTAGATAGAACATACATAGACTCTTTGGAGGACCATTGAGATGGAATCGGGCGAAGTTATATGTGCTATCTAGATAGATATTTGAACCAATTGAAAAACCCCATACACATACCATTCTGAAATCAATGAAAAATTGCATGTCAAACGGGCAGACTTCTATTCTTTGGTGTACCATTTGTATGAAATGGATAAAATTATGTATGGGAGATATATATAAACACATGGACCAAATTGAGCAACAGTGGCAAACTCCATTTGTTTTTTGTTATCAATCTAAATTCAATTTAGATTTCGTGTAAATTGAACAAACATAGGCCCTTCGGTGCACCATTTACATAAAATCGAACGAAAATATATATAAGTCCTATGTCAAAATCTGAGCCGATTCCAACAAACTTTACCACACATAATTTTTTTCTCAATTGCAAATGTTTGCTCTATCGGACAAATATTGGGAGTTTCGTGTCTCATTCGCAAAAAATCGGACGCAACTATATATGAAAGCTATATCTATATCTGAACTGATTTTAACAAAACTTCGCAGGCATCAATTTGGATCTAATTCTGTACTCTGTGCAAAATTTATCTCCATTGAACCAATATTGGGAGTTTGGTGCAGCATTCACAAAAGATCGGACGAAAATATATATGGGAGCTATATCTATATCTGAACTGATTTTAACAAAACTCCGCAGACATCAGTCTTGGCCTAATTCAGAACTCTGTGCAAAATTTTGTCCCAATCGGACAAATATTTTGAGTTTGGTGTATCATTCACAAAAAATCGGACGAACCTATATATGGGAGCAAAATCTAAATCTGAACCGACTTTAACAAAACTTCGGGAGTTTGGGAGTTTGGTGCATCAATCACATAAAATCGAATGAAACTATATGAGGGAGCTATATATAAATCTGAACCGATTTTCTTCAATTTCAATAGGGTTCGTCCTTGGTTCAAATAAGTGAACTGTGCCAAATTTCATCCAAATCGGATCATAAATGCGACCTGTACTTTGTAAACAAAAATACATGGAAGGACATACGGACGACTCAGAAAGTGATTCTATGCATATTCTCACAAGGAACCACGGGTCTATCTCGATTCCTTTTGTCTGTCTTTGTGCTAAGACTACAAAAAAATAAACTAACGAATCTAATTGAACAAATTGATAAATATTTCACGATTTAAAAAGATAATAATCTTATCATTGACACCACAAATCATAGCATATGCACAAAGACATAATACCCTGTACCACAGTATACCACCTCTGTTTTTATTTGAAAAATATTTATTTAAACAAGTGAAAAAGCGTTAAGTTCGGCCGGGCCGAACTTTGGATACCCTCCACCATAGTTATACTGACAGATACATGCAATGAAAATATAGGGAACATACCAAAAAGTGGGCATATACCGATAATTCTACAAACCGATTTATGTAAACCATTATGTACACCAAATACAAACTTCAGCAATTAATGGGGATTTTTCCTAAAATCTGTAAGATCCAAAAAGTGGACTGATACTGATAACGCATGGCAGAGTATAAAATCCTCAAATTTCTGTAATTTAGATTACAAAGTTATATGAGGCTATGACTAAAGGGGACCAATATTGATTACATAGTGTAGGATATAGTGAATATTTAGGGATATCACTATATGAGGGCAATGCCTAATTAATGACCGGTATATGAACCCAATATTTTAATTGTTTATCTCAATTCTTTCCTTCAGGAGGTATCTCTATATTGAGGATATGCCTAAATGTTATATGGTGACTACCCCTAAAAAGGGGTGAATATTAATAATTTTTTGTAGGGAGATTTTTTATCTTATACGACTACAAAATACCAAATTGCAGCGAATTCAGTTGATAATCGTGCTCAAGAACCTAAAAATTTCGAAAATTGGAGGTACCCTTATAGTTTCGTTACCCAATAAGAACTCAAAGTGCTAAATTACAGCCAATTCGGTGAAAAAATCCGGTCAAAACTCCATAAAAACTTGAAATTGGGAGGAACCCTTATATGGGGTCTCCAAGAAAAAGTGGACCTATATTTATAATTTTTAGTGGAGAAATGTGGTACCCAATAAGAACCCCATGTACCAAATTTCAGCGAATTCGGTTGAAAACCGCGCTCAAGAACCCTAAAATACCAAAAATTGGCGGGTACCCTCATATGGGGGCTACCCGACAAAATTGGCCAATATTTATAATTTTTAGTATAGAGATTTGCTACCCAATAGGAACTCAAAGTACCGAATTTCAGCGAATTTGGTCAAAAAAGCGATCAAACCCCCCAAAATACCGCAAAATTAGGGGTACCCCTATATGGGGCCTATCCGAAAATATGGACCCATATTTATAATTTTTAGTAGAGAGATTTACTACCCAATAAGAACTAAATGTACTAAATTTCAGCGAATTCAGTTGAAAAACGCGCTCAAGAACCTCAAAATACCGAAAATTGGGGGGTACCCTTATATGTGAGCTATGCCTAAACGTGGACCGATAAAGCCCATCTTCGAACTTGACCTGCCTGCAGACAAAAGACGAGTCTATGCAAAATTTTGGCGATCTATCTCAATTCGTTTAGACGCTAGAGTGATTACAGCAGACAGACGGACAGACAGACGGACATGGCTACATCGTCTTAGAATTTTACGCTGATCAAGAATATATATACTTTATAGGGTCGGAAATGATTATTTCGATGCGTTACAAACGGAAAAACAAAACTAATATACCCTCCATATTATGGTGGAGGGTATAAAAAGGGGGTTATATGGGGACTACCCCAAAAAGGGTGCGAATATTAATAATTTTAGGTAGGGAGATTTGTTACCATATACGACTACAAAATACCAAATTGCAGCAAATTCGGTTGAAAAACGCGCTCAAGAACCCCAAAATACCGAAATTTGGGGGTACCCTTATATGGGGGCTATCTGAAGAAAATGGACCTATATTCAGAATATTTTGTGGGGAGATTTGGAACCTATTAAGAACCCAATGTACCAAATTTCAGCGTATTCGGTTGAAAAACGCGCTCAAGAAACCCAAAATACCGAAAATTGGGGGGTACCCTTATATAGGGGATATCCGAAAAAATTGACATATATTTATAATTTTATGTGGAGAGATTTGGTACCTATTAAGAACTCGAAATACTAAATTACAGCCAATTCGGTGGAAAAATACGATCAAAACCCCCAAAATACTGAAAATTAGGAGGTGCCGTTATATGGGGACTACCAGAAAAAGTGGACCTATATTTATAATTTTTTGTAGGGACATTTAGTATCCAATAAGAACCCAATGTACCAAATTTCAGCGAATTCGGTTGAAAAACGCGCTCAAGAACCCCAAAATACCGAAAATTTGGGGGTACCCTTATATGGGAGCTATGCCTAAACGTGGACCGATATATCCCATCTTCGAACTTGCCTGCAGACAAAAGACAACCCTATGCAAAATTTCAGCACCCTATCTCAATTCCTTCAAAAGATAGAGTGATTACAACAGACGGACAGACGGAAAGACAAACGGACGGACATGGCTAGATCGTCTTAGAATTTTACACTGATCAAGAATATATATACTTTATAGGGTCGGAAATGAATATTTCGATGAGTTACAAACGGAATGACAAAATGAATATACCCTCCATACTATGGTGGAGGGTATAAAAATCCATGCCTGTTGTTATTTGAAAACCTATTTATCTAAAAAATCCACGCCTGTTAGTATTTGAAAAAATATGTATTTAAAAAATCCTCGACTGTTGGCCTTTGAAAAAATATTTATTTAAAAAATCCCCGGTTGTTGGTCCTTGAAAAAATATTTATTTAAAAAATCCACTCCTGATGGACCTTGAAAAAATATTTACTTAAAAAACCACGCCTGTTGGTATTTGAAAAAAAAATATTTATTTAAAAAATCCAAGCCTGTTGGTATTTTAAAAAATATTTATTTAAAAAATGATTCTTGAAAAAATTATAAAAACAAGAAAATGTTTAAAAATTTACGCTTCGTCGAAAGAATATAAAATCCCTGCAAGAAAGATGCTCGTATGTCCACAGCATTTTATAACAATTCCATCACAGCGGGACCTCCGCATTTATTCGTAGGGAGTAAATAGCAAACATTGAAATTTAAGACAGATAATTTGTTAGCAGTACTTAATCTTTAGAATGTAGCTAATTTAGCTCTGTCACCCTTTTTCTCCTTCACTGACAGTGACATTATTATTGTTGTTGTTCGGGCGTTCTATTGTTTGTACCTTCCAATAATAAAATGTGTGTGTTTGTGCGTTCGTATATCTATCTGGTGTATGATTGGACCATTTACTGTTGTCTACTAACAAAACTGTTCATATGTAAGTATGTATGTTTTGTACAAATTACCCATCTTTTGTTTTTTGGGGGAACGATGAATCTATTTTGGAATATCCGAAGCCATTAGACACTAAATTTTTATACTGATTACAGAGGACAAATGTATCGTTTTCCATGTAATTTTTCTTCTTTCAAAAAATATTTTCTTCCCCCTCCGCCAACCAAGGTGCCAGCTGTAATCAGCTTTGTTGTTGTCTAATGGCTACATAGGGTGATGGCAATTTAAAGGGCGTTCGGAAAAAAGAGTTGATGACGAAGACGGCACATAAAAGTTTCTTTGATATGAATTTAATCGAATACCCTAGAGTTTGGAAGAGGAAGGTGTTTCGATGGCACAAAAATATGTTAATTTGGTTTCCCCCAAAAAACTGTTCCAAGAATCCAAATATTTAATGAACAGAGCAGTTGTGTGTAAGTAATATGGCAATCGTACATACATACGTCGGTATGTAATTATAATAGATAGAAAGAAGATTAATAATAATAGTCAAAGGTTTAAAGATGTTCGTGTGCTGAGTTAGTTGCCAGTGTCAGCAAGGGTTAGAAGTTATTGTCTTTTGTTGTTATTCAATTGTGTACAAAACATTTAAGGTCAATTAAATTTTCCAAGAATTTTTAGATTAAATGTATTAACGTTCTAATATCTTTACTTATGAATTATACGGTGGGGGTGATTAGGGGATGAGCTGTGGAAGTTGAATATTTTTAGGTGTGGGATACACATGAATTAAATTCATTTAGAAATTGTAGCAAACAGAATATATTTAGTTTAAAAAAAAAAAATGTAAGAAACCGAAAAAACAGACGGAGCCGACTTTATGATAAAATACAACAGGCGTAGCGGCCTTGGTGGAATAACAATTTACAGCTACTTCGCCTGAAAAATGACGTCGAATTTTCTTCAAGTCGAAGTACATGTAGTGACAGTAGACTCAAGGAGTCAGCCTATGAAACCTGGAGTAGTCCAATCTAATAAAAAAAAAAATCGACGCGTTTTGGTTCTTAAAAAATATTTATTTAAAAAATCCACGCTTTTTGGTCTTGAAAAATATTTATTAAAAAATCCACGGTTCTTTGGTCCTTGTAAAAATACATATTTAAAACCAGTAAGGAAAGTAGTAAAGTCGGACGGGGCCGACTATATGATACCCTTCACCACTTTGGGTATATTCAACAGATGAATTCTCACTGACGTCGAATTTTTGAAGGATCATTATATACATATATATAGATAAGCTATATCGAAATCTAAACCGAATTCATCGAAACTTGTCACAGGTTAAGTTATACTAATTTCAGTATTTTTGTGCATATCGGCCACAGTTTGAGTTCTTGGTGCATCATGTACTTAAAATCAGGAGAATATATATAGGAGCTATATCCAAATCTGAACCGATTTCAAAACTTTCCACACGCTAGGTTATATTAACTTCAGTACGTTGTGCAAAATTTTGTGTAAATCGGCCTACCTTTGGGTCTTTGGTGAACCATTTACTTAAAATCGGAAGAAACTATATATGGGAGCTATATCTAAATCTGAACCGATTCTTACAATACTTACCACACAGTACGCTATACTAAATTGAGTACATTGTGTAAAATTGTTTGGCAAACGCCCTAACTTTGGGTCTTTGTTGCAACTTTTACTTAAAATCTGACCAAACTGTATATAGGAGTTATATCTAAATTTAAATCGATTTCAACTAAACTTGCCACACGTTATGTTATAGTAGCTTCAGTACGTAGTGCAAAATTTTGTGCCGATTGGACCCACCTTGGTGAAGCATTTGTGTCAATTTTGAGTAAAATTGGACGAAAATGTATATGTAGAAGCTATATCAAAATCTGCACCGATTTCAATGAGAATTCCCAGAGATAAACTTATATTAACTATAGTTCTTTGCACAAAATTGTGTGGCAATCGGAACAACTTTGAGTCTTTAGTGCACAATTTACATAAATTCTGAAGAAAAAATATATAGGAGCTATATCTAAATCTGAACCTATTTTCACGAAACTTAACACACATCATTCCAGACCTAATTCATTACGCTTTGCCAAATTTCGTGCAAATCGAAGTATATACATTGACTTTGTTGCACCATTTACATAAAATCGGGCGAAACTATATATGGGAGCTATATCTAAATCTGAACCGATTTTCAGGAAACTTAGCACACATCATTCTAGACCTAATTCAATAGGCTATACCAAATTTTGTGCAAATCGAAAGATATATAGGGACTTTGCTACACCATTTACCTTAGATCGGGCGAAACTATATATGGGAGCTATATCGAAATCTGAACCGGTTTTCACGAAATTTAGCACACATCGTTCTAGACTTAATTAAGTACGTTATGCCAAATTTCGTACAAATCGATGGATATATAGGGACTGTGGTACACAATTTACCTGAATCGGAAAAAATATATATGGAAGCTATATCTAAATCTGAACCGATTTTCAGGAAACTTAGCACACATCATTCTAGACCTAATTCAATAGGCTATACCACATTTTGTGCAAATCGAAAGATATATAGGGACTTTGCTACACCATTTACCTTAGATCGGGTGAAACTATATATGGGAGCTATATCTAAATCTGAACCGATTTTCACGAAACTTAGCACACGTCTTTCTAGAATTAATTCAATACGCTATGCCAAAATTCGTGTAAATCAAATGATTTTCAGGGACTTTGGTGCACCATTTACCTAAAATCGGGCGAAACTATATATGGGGGCTATATCTAAATATCAACCGATTTTCACGAAACTTGGCACACATCATTCTAGACCTAATTCAGTATGCTATACCAAATTTCGTGCAAATCGAAAGATATTTAGGGACTTTGGTACCTCATTTACCTTAAATCAGACGAAAATATATATGGGAGCTAACAAATGAACTGTGCCAAATTTCATCCAATTCGGATCATAAATGCGACCTGTATTTTGCTTACAATTTAACATGGACAGACGGACGGACATGCATAAATCGACTCAGAAAGTGATTCTATGCATATTCTAAAAAGGAACCATGGGTCTATCTCGATTATTTTTGCCTGTTACAAACATATGCACAAAGACATAATACCCTGTACCACAGTGTGGTGAAGGGTATATATACACCCAGTTGTTAAAACAAAATCCACGCATGTTGGTCCTTAAAAAATATTTATTTAAAAAATCCACGTCTGTTGGTTCTTGAAAAAATATGAACAATTTAAATAAATCCACGCCTGTTGGTCCTTGATAAAATATTTGTATAAAAAATCCACTTAGTTGGTCCTTAAAAAATATTTCTTTAAAAAACTCCACTCCTGTTGGTTATTAAAAAACTTAGTGGTCCTTGAAAAAATATTTATTTTTGATCCATGAAAACATATTGTTTTAAAACATTTTCTCCTCTAGGGCCAACCATAATAACCATTTCTCGTAACAGAGTAGTAAACAATTTTATTTCGATATACATACATATATTATTTAAATTTAAATTTATATTCAACTTTAAATCTCTTCAAACAAAATAACATCATAGCAATTTCATACACTCATTTAATATCTGTGATATGTTTTTTCTTTCATTGTCAATATTGTTGCTTGTCATATTAAATCTAATCCGTGTTGTGGAAATCATTCACATCCAAAATTTATGAAAATATATTTGTGTAGATATATATTTTGAAATAATTAACATAACACAACAACTAATTTATCATTTAAATCTAACGCAGACTCGTGTGCCAACTCTCAGCAATCCGATAGTACAAAATTAACGAGCAAATTAACACATACAGCTTCTAAATATATACGATGTATGTATAGGATGTGTACATATGAAATTATTTTGAAATTTAGATGACAGCCAGTTGTCAAAAAATGACAACCTAAACTAATCGTTCAAATACACATAATTCAGTGGATGGAATATTCGCATTTGATGTGATGAGACAGATGCTTAGACAGACAGGGGGACGTCAAACAATAAATATGTTTATTTAAAAGAAATTATTTTAATTTTCAGAATTAGCATGGACAATTTGTCCATCGTTTTAATGCTTCATATTGGGATGTCTTCCCGTTTTTTTAGATAGTGTCTACATAGTAGTAGATTTTGGTTATTTCGAAGGCTTAGCCGGCTTTTCCCATCTGAATGCTTGAAATATGGTTATTTTTCTAAGAAGGTATAAAGTATCCACAAAAATAGTGACAAAATCCGCGATAGTTTCAGCAATATTTTCCCAAGAGAAACCAGTAAGGAAAGTAGTAATGTCGGACTGGGCCAACTATATGATACCCTTCACCACTTTGGGTATATTCTACTTATGTATCCTTACTATTGCATGTCAATGTTCCCTCGAAGGAACATACTTTCTGCAACCTATGAGAAATTTGATTTCATTCGGGCAGATCTAGACCAGGCGACCGATTTATTATTACCTTATCTTGACGCAATGATAATTCGACAAGGCCAAAAATTAACAATAGATTGGTACCAAAAACCCACTGCATCTGGACGATTAATAAATTTCTATTCTAAACACCCCAGACGCATAAAAATAAATACGGCCACAAACTTTATAAACAGGGTATTAAACATAAGCGACGGACAATTTCACCAAGCAAATTAAGAAAAGATACGATACATATTAATGAAAAATGATTTCCCATTAAAAACAATTGACGAACTACTACAATCCTGCAAGTCGAAAAATAAAGCTAAAATTGAAAAAGAAGAAAAATCGTACAAGCCAATGACATATATATACCAGGACTTTCCGAGAGATTGAGCAATTCAAATATCTATGACAAAACCAATTATCAACTAGCCCTAAAATCTAAAAATAATATCAATAGCCTATTTAGCAAGACAAAATCGAAAATAAAAAAGAAGACAAGTGCAATGTAGTATATAAGATAAAATGTAACGGGGACAAAACCAACTTATGCCAAAAGGTATATGTTGGTACAACAAAAACCAAACTAAAGACAAGACTTTCTGGTCATAAGTCAGATCAAAATACAGACAAGCCATTAGAACAAAAGACGGCTCTTGCAGCACATTGCACAATCACGGGGCATACACCAAATTTCAAAGACGTTGATATTTTGACACAAGAAAACAATTACAAACGACGATTTACTTTAGAAATGCTTAATATAATAAATGTACCACAAGAGAAGAGAATGAATTACAAGACTGACGCGGACCACTGTGCACATATGTATAGAAATTTAGTTCATAAGCACAGACGAATTAGAGTTTAGTTTAGCTAGACGGTGTAACAAACCTGTAGCTTCTCTCAAAACGTAATATTTATGTTATATTATTCTGTGAAAACCTTATTAAATAATTGTATCTTTTAGTATTTCCCTGAAGATGACTGTCGAAGACAGTCGAAATATTGGAAAATAAAAATAAAAAAAAAATCAAAAATCATAATACAGAATTTTATTTAACCTTGAGCCGAACCAAATCCAAACAAGAAAAATAATACATCACAGGTTAACAAAAACAACAAAACAGGAAACGATTTATAACAAAATTGATACACGCTATTCGGTGTTAAAAATTTAATTTCAATCAGACAACCGTTCAAATATGGCTGCATCTGCACCTGCATTTCAACAAAACGCAATAACGTCATTCAAGTCTCAATTTGATACGTTGTGCAAAATTTCGTGTTAATCGGACAAAAATTAGGAGTTGGGTGAAACACTTATGTAATATTGGACGAATATATATATGTATATGTGGGAGCGATATCGAAATCTGAACCGATTTTACCGAAACTTACAACTCATCATTATACCCTACACAACTATGTTGTAAGGGTATTATAGCTTTGTGCAGCCCCAAAAGTTTGTAACGCATCGAAATATTGGTCCTAGAACCACCTTTAATTATACCGATCGTCATATCTCGACTAGCTGAGTCGATCTAGACACGATACAGGCCACAGTTATGGAACAATCTTCATGAAATTTTGCATGTAGGATGGGTTCTGGCTAATGAAGACCCCTATTGTTTTTGGAAAAGATCGCTTAATATTTAGGGGATGAAATGGACCAAAAACTTTATTTTTGTTGGTTTTTCTTGTATTTGGATGTGAGAGTTACACATAAATATTTACGGGTGCCTACGTACTGTGATATTATTTAATAACCCATTACCACACTAGAGGGCGGAATTATAGCGCTGATTGCTTTGAAAATTTCCATGAGATTCCAGTTGTGGACAAGGACAACGCCTATAATTTTCGGTGATGATCACATAATCATTTTGGGATGAAATGGAACAAAAACTTATTTTTTTGTGTTTTTTCGAGTCGATCTATAGGCCACAATTGAAAGCCGAACATCACAATACAATCCACGGTGAAGGGAATATTGCCTAGTAATTAGAAGCACTGAATATTAGTAATATTCGGAAAATATGTCAGTGTAAGGAAAAGGTGCTGTTGACCTTTAATGGGGCAAGAGGGTGCAAATACCACGAAATATTGTCCAGGCTCGGAATAAACACCAGCAGAAAGTTAGAGTTCCGTGGTAGTTGTGTAGGGTATCGTGTGGTCGGCCCCGTCCGACTATACTGCTCTGCTCACTGGTTTTAAACTCAATTCGGTACACAATGCCAAGTTTCGAGCAAATCGAAGGATATAAAGGGACTTTGGTGCACTATTTACCTAAAATCGGACGAAAATATATATGGAAGCTATATCTAAATCTGAACCGATTTTCCTAAAACTTACCACTAATCAGTCTAGACTAAATTCAGTACGCTATGCCAAATTTCGCGCAAAACGAAGGATATGTAGAGACTGTGGTACACTATTTACCTAAAATCGAACGAAAATTTATCTGAACTGATGTTCTCCAATTTCAATAGAGTTCGTCCTTGGGCCAAATACGTGACCTATGCCAAATTTCATCCACTTCGGATTATAAATGCGACCTGTACCTTATTCACAAGCATACATGAACGGACATGCCTAAATTGACTCAGAAAGTGGTTCTATACATATGCTCAAAAGGAACCATGTCTATCTAATTTCCGTTTGCTTATTACAAACATATAATGAAGGGTATAAAAAACAAGCAAAAACGTGGTTATGTGCGACCGGGGCAAACTTTTTATTTCCTCCAACATGCTATGTACATTCTCCTCAAAAAGTCGGGACCATTATCTGTAGAAAATATCATTGTAAACTGTCTGCTAGTAGGTTGTTAATACTATTAGAAAATTAAATAGCAAATTACAGGCACTAGGGTTGGAAGAGAAAATACCGAACATTGTGGGAATCATTATACGGGGGTTATGTCAAAACATGGACTTGTACTGATAATTTTCAGTATATAGGCCAACATATAGCCACAGTGATGGGAAAAAACGGTTAAAAAACCCAAAATACCCGAAAAAGGTCGGTACCGTCATATAGGAGCTATAACAAAACTTATACCGATATTGACAATTTTTGGTAGAAATATTTGCTACACTATGGACACTCAAAGTACCAAATAAAATCCAATTCGGTGCGAGTAATATTTGGGTTTAAGTGGGTTGAAAATCTTCTATTGGAAATTATCAATATTGGTCCACTTTTTATGTAGGCCGTATATATTTAGAAAGCATCTACTTTACAATGACATTAAGTCCATATCTTTAATGACGTCATTTATTCTATGAGAACGCATAATTTGGAAGATCTATTTTAATTCGTTTAGGTAAATGAGTCTTGCAATAAATCATTTTCCACGAATTTTTTTACGCAAATTTTTTTACCAGAGTTATGTAAATGAATATTTTATATGGCAAAACATTTGCTTCGTCAGCTTTTTGTATGGCACAGTGTATTTTTTCGTCATTAACATAGAATCAATAGACAATATTTTATCCAGAGACCTCTTGAAAGTTTTTTTACTATTATAGAACTCGAATGAATTGTCACAAGAGACATTTGGGTACGAGAGGTTTTTTGTAAAGAAGCAATAAATAGATTCTGGGAGAGAATATCCCAAAAAAAAACAGTAAGGAAAGTAGTAAAGTCGGACTGGGCCGACTATATGCCACCCTTCACCACTTTGGGGATATTCTACATATGCATCCTTACAGATGTCGTCTTTTCCAAGGAACATATCAATCAAGCACTCATTGATTATTTGGTTTACAATCAACATGAATAGGTCGAAATTATATATGGAAACTTGGCCGAGATTAATTTATATTAATTTCAGTACGTTTTGCCAATCGGCCTAGCTATGGGTCTTTAGTACACCATTTACTTAAAATCGGACGAATGTATTTATATGAGTTAAATATGAGTTAAATTCTAAGAAAACTTGACACACGAAAGGTTATAGTAACTTCAGTACCATGTACAAAATTGTGAGCGGTTCGGCCAACCTTTGAGTCTTTAGTGCAAAATTTACATAAAATCGGCTATATCTAAATTTGAACCAATTTTCATGAAACTTAGCACATATTATTTTGGATCCAATTCAGTACTCTATGCCAAACTTCGTGCAAATCGAAAGATATATAAGGACTTTGGTGCCTCATTTACCTTAAATCGGACGAAACCATATATGGGAGATATATCTAAATCAGGACCGATTTTCACGAAACTTGGCACACATCATTCTGCACCTAATTCAGTACTCTATGCCGAATTTCGTGCAAATCAAATGATATATAGGGACTTTGGAGACCGATTTATCTTAAATCGGACGAAAATATATATGGGAGCTATATCTAAATCTGGACCAATTTTCACGAAACTTGGCACACATCATTCTGGACCCAACTCAGTACCCTATGCCAAATTTCGTGCAAATCCAAGGATATATAGGGACTTTGTTGCCCCATTTAAGTTAAATCGGACGAAACTATATATGGGAGCTATATCTAAATCTGAACCGATTTTCTCAAAACCTGGCACAAATCATTCTGGACCTAATTCAGTACTCTGTGCCAAATTCTCAAAAGGAACTATGGGTCTATCTCGTTTCCTTTGCCTGTTACAAACATATGCACAAAGACATAATACCCTGTACCACAGTGTGGTGAAGGGTATAAATACAAACTACTGAAATACGCAAAAATGTTAACATTCGACCGAACATATCATTATTTTTCCTGCCTTGATTCATACGACAGCTTCTATTAAAAAGTAAATGCAATGAAATTTGTATCGAGCAAAAATTGAAGATTAGGGAGCTTTTCCTATTGGACGTTTTTTTATAGGCCTTCAATTGCGTCTTATTTCACAAAAACAAATATGTGTTTATTTTTTCAGACAATCATAAACCTTCAATACCCAATACGTTTTTTGTTGACTGTCATTAAATCTTTAGAAAAAATGTAACTTTTTAGAGTAAATTGCACCTTTGTGTCATGCTGTGATAAGGCTGGTCATAAATTTACGCGAACCCTCTAGGCTCTGTATTACTGTAGCCATTAAAATCCACTAAAATTCTGATACTATCTACGTGACCTAATACAAACTGAAAATGTTTATTTTTGTTTTGGGAAGAAATACCCAAAAAAATTGGACAACAATCACCAAACAAACATAAAAATCCTATCGCCCAGCAATGATCGCTCATAAAAACAGCAAAAAAAAAAAGAAAACATGTTTTAAAAATTATGTTTTTTTTTTGTTTTTATTTTAGCTAATCATTCTAAACTAAATAGTTTGTAGACAACTTCTAATAGAGTGAGAGTGTGAATCAATTAGTTTTTAGTTAATATCTACCAAACAGACGGACAGGGTAAACAAAAGAGAATAACACAAACTGGACATTAAATGGCAAACAAAGGCCAGAGTCTGGGGGTGATGTAGGTGAAATTCTTGTAGTAACATTTTTATGACCTTTGACCAACAAATTTTATTACTTTGAAACAAAAAAAAAACCAAAACATGAACACACTTAGTACCCTGTAGTTTTGGAATGCAGAGTAGTATGTATGTACGTATGTAGTAACAACAACTATCTTTTTAACGACTATTATTATTATTTGTTGTCGTCTTGGACATTTTTCAGCTAATTGTGGCTTAAAAGGCGATATTGTCTGCCATCGCCAAAAGGAAAGTGTTGAATTAGTGGTTCTACTTTTGGTAATTAATTTAGTAAAGTAGAATAATAAAGAAAAGCCATAAAACTATTTTTACAACAAATTCCATTGTGTATATTGAGTACACAAATGTTCGACTCATTGTATTTTAATGGGGCATGATCACATAATATTTTTTCGATAATGGTGGATGGGTGTTGGAGGGATTCCTGCTGACATAGTAATGTCTTTATGTTTGATATTATCAGTGTACAATCCTAAGGTACTTTCATTACGAAAGACGAAGTATATAAATACAAACAACATTATATATGACATCTAAAAAAACTTAATCAAATTATAATAGATCTATAGAAGGCCATCGAATTATAAAATATTTTTAAAATGTGTAAAATAATACCAGTAGAATAGGACAAACGTAGGACAATTTGATACACAACACCAATTTGAGTATATACGAGGTCTGATCAAAAATTTAAGGTTAACGTCTGACAAAAAAATTAGCCTTTTATTTATTCATTAAAAACTAGATTGTCCCCTATAGTAATTCAGTATGCCAGCGTTTTTCCAGTCCCTGAAACACTTCTGAAGGCAGTTTTTATACCCTGTGTTACTGTGCATTACGTCTTTGAAATAGATTTGAGACAGTCAAAAGGAAACGCGATAGACACATGGTTCCTTTGGGAATATGCATAGAATTACTTCATGAGTTGATTTATGCATGTCCGTCCGTCCGGCTGTCCATGTGTTCTTCTGAACAAACCACATGTCGCATTTATGATCCAATTTGGATAAAATTTGGCACAAATGACTTATTTGGCCCAAGCACGAGCCCTATTCGAATTCGAAAAAATCGCGTCAGATTTAGATATAGCTCCAATATATATTTTTATTATCCCATTGAGACAAAATTTTGCACGGCGTACTGACAGGCCCAGTTTGATGTCTGTGAAATTTCGTTGAAATCGCTTCAGATTTAGATGCAGCTCCCATATATATCTATGTCCGATTTTATCTAAATAGTGCACCAAGGTCCCTATATATCATTCGATTTGCACCAAATTGGGCGCAGAGTACTGAATTAAGTCTAGATTGATGTGTGTTGAGTTTCGTGAAAATCGGTTCAGAGCTAGATATATCTCTCATATATATTTTCTTCCGATTTGATGTAAATGGTGCACCAATATATCTTTCGATTTGCACGAAATTTCGTGAAAATCGGTTCAGATTTAGATTAGCTACCATGTAAATTTTGGTCCGATTGTGCACCGAGGACCCAAAATATGGTATACTGTACTGAAATAGTATAACTTTACTTGTGACAAGTTTCGTTGTAATCGTTTCAGATTTAAATATAGCTCCCATATATAGGTCGATTGCCACACAATTTTGCACAGCGTACTGAATTAGTCCAGATTTATGTATGCAATGTTTTGTTGAAATCGGATCTGATTTAGATATAGCTTCCACATATATTTTTAAGACCTCAAGTTAGTATAATCTAATGTGAGGAAAGTTTCATTGAAACCGCTTCAGATTTAGATATAACTCCTATATATATTTTCCTACGAGTTTATGTAAATGATGCACCAAAGACCCAAAATATGACTGATATGGACAATACGTGCGTGAATTAGTATAAACTAACAAGTTTCGTTGAACTCGGTTTAGATATAGCTTCCATTAATATGTTCGTCCGATTTTAAGTAAATGGTACCCCAAACCCCTCATTTTTATCAGATTGACGCGAAATTTTGCACAACGTACAAAATCGAGTATAGAATGACGTAATTGCTTTTTGTAGAAATGCAGACATAGCCAATATATTGAACCGAATTCATGTTTAATGGGTTTCAAATAATCAACGAGTGTCCGATTGAGATTTGCTTTAAATCCATTTACTTAATTTTGTCTCATTTTCTATCTATCAAAATGAAAAGTTAATATAGTTTGCAGAATGACATGTTTATGGTTCTCATTTAGATATGGATCACATATTTTAGTTTATCCAATTTAATGTCAACGGTCCTTTGAAAATGCGACGTATGTTAGAACGCATCTGTTGAATATACCCAAAGTGGTGAAGGTATCATTAGTTCATAAAAAAGGGTTATGGTTCTTAAGAGCCTATTGATAGTGGTAACACACAGCAGTGGTAATAAAATCCCTGCTGGTAGTGCCCCTTGTTCTACTTTGTCCCTGATATTTATGTGTTAGAGACTACAGGTTATCGATCTATTCCATGTTATGATTGCCTGTTCAACTTTAGTGGCGACTGGAAATCAATGCAATGTGTTGTACAACCTCGTGCAGAGGGGTTTCCACTGATTTGTGTAATATTATTTAATTATTCGATCATAAATTATGCTAAAGGGTGTTGCAGATGGATTCGGCAGAATGGTCTTATAATTATATGGTATATATTAAAGGGTTAAAATTTAATTTTGAAAATTTGCAGACTAATAAACAAACATTGAATGGGTGAATATTGAACGTAGTCAAAATAACCCAATTGTTTTTGCGGATAATTTTTTTTAAACCCTCATTAAACTATCAAGGACAAAATGGCCTTATTTTGGTGTAGTGTAATTTACAATACTTAGGTTTTTAAAGAAATGGTAAATAAAAAATCGATTTTATCACCACTAAATGTTAAATCTACACAACCTTAAACATCATTTAAAATAATAACTTGATATTGGATTTCTTGACCCCCCTTATGCGTTTCCTTTACTTGATAAAATAGAATGTCAACCCACGATAATAGAGAGATTTCTAATATCTTTGTATTGGACCGTAATCAAAGTTCAATGACCGTCGAAACTATTAATTTAAATGATTTTTGATTGTTCGTTCGTTCATTCTCTTTTTTTCATTCTTTCCAAAAGTCACATCTCAATTAAATGTTTAGGAGATGTGAAATCAATGTGCCATCCCCAACGATTCTTGGAAAGTCAAAAAGAATGTTGAAAACTAAAACAACAACAACATCTACGCACATCGATTAGATGAAGGCTATAATTAATTACACAATTGAGACAAGTTTTTTTTCTTCTTTTCCTTTGATTTCTTTTTTGTCTTCATTCACCCCCGTCTGTAAAATTTAAAACGAAGAGAAATTACATGGTGGGGAGTAAAACTAGAGATTAAACTAATCAATCTTTTAAAAGTTGATTGTAATTAACAGATATTGAAATGTAATCCAACGACAGGTAGACGTGGTACATAGCTGTGTAATCTAGACATTTTGTTTTCGCTGGTTGTAGTTATCGTAATTTTAAATTACTTTCGAAATGTTTTACAAAGCCATCAGACACCGAATTTTGTCTGATGGCTTGCTTTGTAAAACAATTTCTTAACACAGAAGGAATGAAAGATGTTTTGATTTTCTTCAATCGTGATGACTATTGAAAGAAATACTCTTTAAAAATCCACGCTTAAGGACTCTGATGACCATTGAAAAAAATATACTTTAAAAATCCACGCTTAAGGACTCTGATGACCATTGAAAAAAATATTCTTTAAAAATCCATGCTTAAGGACTCTGATGACCATTGAAAAAAATATTCTTTAAAATTCCACGCTTAAAGACTCTGATGACCACTGAAAGAAATACTCTTTAAAAATCTACGATTAAGGACTCTGATGGCCATTGAAAAAAATATTCTTTAAAAATCCACGCTTAAGGACTCTGAAGACCATTGAAAAATCCACGCTTAAGGACTCTGATGACCATTGAAAGAAATGCTCTTTAAAAATCCACGCTTAAGGACTCTGATGACCATTGAAAGAAATGCTCTTTAAAAATCCACGCTTAAGGACTCTGATGACCATTGAAAGAAATACTCCTTTAAAAATCCACGCTTAAGGACTCTGATGACCACTGAAAGAAATACTCCTTTAAAAATCCAAACTTAAGGACTCTGATGACCATTGAAAGAAATACTGTTTAAAAATCCACACTTAAGGACTCTGATGACCATTGAAAGAAATACTCTTTTAAAATCCACGCTTAATGGTCATCAGAGTCCATTGAAAAAAATACTCTTTAAAAATCCTCGCTTAAGGACACGGATTATCATCGAAAGATAATAAAAAATTACGCTTTAGGACTCTAATAACCATTGAAAACCCAGTAAGGAAAGTAGTGAAGTCGGACTGGGCCGACTATATGATACCCTTCACCACTTTGGCTACATATGTACCCGAAAAGACGTCGCCTTTTTGAAGGAATTTTGACATGAAGTTGAACGAACTTAAATATGTGATTTTTATATCTTTCTGGAACCTATGCTAAATTTCATTTCATTTGGGCAAGTTTAGAGTCGTTTGCCCACAGTGGTTAAAGCAAAGTGATTTAAAGCAAAGTTGACACACGCTATTCGGTATGCTGCACTGTTTAAAATTTAATCTCAATAAATAAGTCGAAATTATATATGGAAGCTACGAGATATCTATATCTGAACCGATTTGAAGCAAACTTGCCAGAGATTAATTTATACTAATTTCAATACGTTGTGTCTATCGACCTAGCTATGGATCTTTAGTGCACAAATTACTTAAAATCGGACGAAAATATATATAGGAGGCGCACACATCATTCCAGACTTAATTCAATACGCTATGCCAAAATTCGTGCAAATCGAATGATTTTCTGAGACTTTGGTGCACCATTTACCTAAAATCGGAAGAAATTATGTATGGAAGCTATATCTAAACCTGAATCGATTTCCACGAAACTTAGCACACATCATTCTAGACTTCATTTAGTACGCTATACCAAAATTCATGTCAATCAAAAGATTAGCAGGGACTTTGGTGCACCATTTACCTAAAATCGGGCGAAACTATATATGGAAGCTATATCTAAATCTGAACCGATTTTCTCGAAACTTAGCACACGTCATTCTAGACGTAATTCAATACGCTATGCCAAAATTCGTGCAAATCAAGTGATTTTCAGGGAATTTGATGCACCATTTTCCTAAAATTGGGCGAAACTATATATGGGACCTATATCTAAATCTGAACCGATTTTCAGGAAATTTAGCACACATCATTCTAGACCTAATTCAGTGGGCTATACCAAATTTCATGCAAATCAAATGATTTTCAGGGACTTTGGTGCACCATTTACCTAAAATCGGGCGAAACTATATATGGGAGCTATATCTAAATCTGAACCGATTTTCACGAAACTTGGCACACATCATTCTAGACCTAATACAGTTGGCTGTACCAAATTTCGTGCAAATCGAAAGATATTTAGGGACTTTGGTACCTCATTTACCTTAAATCGGACGAAAATATATATGGGAGCTATATCTAAATCTGGACCGATTTTTCTCAATTTCAATAGGGTTCGTTCTTGGGCCAAACAAATGAGCTGTGCAAAATTTCATCCTGTACTTTGTTTACAATTTAACATGGACAGACGGACGGACGGACATACATAAGTAGACTCAGAAAGTGCTTCTATGCATATTCTCAAAATGAACCATGGGTCTATCTCGATTATTTTTGCCTGTTACAAACATATGCAAAAAAACATAATACCCTGTACCACAGTGTGGTGAAGGGTATAAATACTTCTTAAAATCCACACTCGAAAAATCTGATAACCATCGAAATTCATAATTTTTTGTTAGGACATTCTTCCACTAAGTCGATGTTGTTGAGATGTTGACAATTTTTGGAGGTGGTATTATAGTTCCCAATATGTACCATTCTATTTTTTTTTCATTCTAACCTTATGATGGACTATTTTTGTTTGCCGCATCCCCATACTTTAAAGGATACACCTGTTTTTCAACGACCCGCTTCCTAGACCACCTCTGTGTATAAACGACATTTTTCAGGAACGAAGAAACAATGACGAATGACTTGTTGTTATTAACATAGCCAAAATATTTTGTCAGGTAATTACATATTCATAACAATTAACCTCTTGGTAACCGCAAAACTCTCAATGGTAATACATCATTATTTCTTCACAAGTAACATATTACAAGAATAACAACAACAACATAATTCAAAATATTCCAAATAAACAAACCACACTTTCATGGTGGTGCCCCTACATTTTGTTGTGAATAGAAAAATAAACCTTTTTGACATTTGTAGAAGCCTAATGTGAAACAACAGCAACCTGCTCAATTTGATGGATGACTGGATGATTGCTTCAAACGATTGAAATTAAGACAAAACACCAGCAGCGATAACAACAACAAAACAACGCACAGACAGGCTGACACTCAGCCATACTATAGAGCACAACAATAGACAGTAGGACGGAATGATGATGTGTTTGACGAAAGGGGCCAATTGACAGCCAGCAATCAAAACTATCAACTCTCTATGATCCGATCCGATAGGTCAGAAACTCGGGAGCAGGTATTGAAATCAAGACAGCGTTTTTAACTGCAGACAAGACACTTGACGCACAAAACGCTTAACACCACTTGACAATAGACCTGAGAGCAAGCGTGTTAAGCGCCACTGTCAAACAACACAATGACAGCGGATTATGATGAATGTGCGTAAATGATTTTACATACAAAATATTACAAAGAGTGAACATGACTTTTGAAAATATTGAAATTTAGTGCGAGACATAGTTTTGAATTATTAGTATTATAACATTATTAGAAGGAATTTAAAGGGGTCATATGTTATTAGGATTATTTTAAGGCGATATTAAGTGGATCAAATATGATAAGAATATTAATAGTTTGTAAGCGTGTACATTCTCAATATGTTTAACATTAGGTCACCATAGAGATTACAATGAAATATATGTATTGCGTTAAAATTTATAGTATTGAAATGGAAGGGAAGATTCATATTAGTATGTGCGTAACATGTTAATTGAACTATCACTTATATCGAAATTATTTGGAAAACACATATGCGAATTTTGTAACACTAATGCAGAGGATGGTAAGAGTGTCTGAAATAAGACAATTGATAGAAAGGAAGCAAGGGAAACAATAGTCAAATAAACGGTTGCAAAAACAACAAACACCACTTGAAGGGAGAGGCGGCGAACGATGCCAAAAGAAAACAAAGCTAAAAAAGTATTGGTGATTGTGGTGTTTTTTTTTTTTACATTTGCATTTTAAATTTGTTTTTGTCAATAAAAAATAGAGAGGAAAATGATTGCAAATAATAGTAAAGGAGAGCAAAGCAGGAAAATCGTTGTGATATTAATTAAGGTCTACATATTTTGGGGAAAAACAGTGATTATAAGAATTTTTACTAGCGATGTACATGTGCAATATAGAACAAATTAATTAAGAATGAACATGTATAAATATTCATTATTATTTACTATTATTTATTTTTATTTTATTTAATTTTTTTTTTTGTATACAAAGGGTGCTTTTAAGAATCGTATTAAAATGCATTTATATTTATCCCGATTTTTAATCATATACTTTTTTTGGAGACAGGTTGGGATTTTTTGCCGTTTCCGTTAGAGAATTGCATAAAATGTTAAAGGTTTATCAGTATAAGTTTTCTGTAAAACTATGAATTTCGTTGGGACCAATTCCAGAGATAACTGTTCAGATAACCTAGTATCTACTCTAAAGTGCCTCCCATGTAGGCATGTTGCGATTTTCAGATTTTATCCAGATCTTGAACTTATCTAATATCGAGCTCCAGCAGCTTTCCATTGTTTATAGTAGGGTGGAAGATAGGCTAATCAGTCAAATCGGCTAGAAATATTCCGCCGCATTCCACGATTGTATTATTTTGCGTTTCCAGTTGCATCTGCAAAACCATCCATCGTAAATGCTGATAAACCATCCATTGTAAAATGGTAAAAATGTTACTGAAAATTAATTCTATAAAATAATGCGAACAGAGCATTCGATGAAAATAAAACTATGCATAACCTTATAGTTTAACCAAATATGTTTAATATTTATACCCTTCATCACACTGTGGTACAGGGTATGTTTGTAACAGGCACGATTTTAGGTAAATGGTGTACCAAAGCCCCTATATATCTTTCGATTTACGCGAAATTTGGTATGGCGTATTGAATAGAGTCTACAATGATGTGTGTTAAACTTCGTGAAAATCAGTAAAGTGTTAGATATAGCTCCCATATATATTTTCGTCCGATCTTAGGTAAACATTGTACCAAATCACTACATATCCTTCGATTTGCACGAAATTTAGCATATCGTACTCAATTTATCTGAGAATGATTTGTGTTAAGTTTCGTGAACATCGGTTAATATTTAGATATAGCTCCCATATATATTTACGGCCGATTTTATGTAAATGATGTACCAAAGTACTTATATATCCTTCGATTTGCCAGAAATTTGATATTTGGTCTGGAATGATGTGCGTTAAGTTTCCGGAAAATCGGTTCAGATTTCGATATAACTCTCACATATACATATATATTCGTCCGATTTTACATAAATGGTGCAATAAATTCCTAATGTTTGTCCGATTAACACGAAATTTTGCACGTATCAAATTGAGACTTGTATGATACATATGTACTATATACCGAAAGTGGTGAAGGGTATCATATAGTCGGCCCAGTCCGACTTTACTACTTTCCTTACTGGTTTTATTATTATACCCGCCACCATAGTATGGAGGGTATACTATTTTTTTTGCCGATTTATAGGTCCACATTGTGGTATGAAATTCCAGAAATTTGGAACATTGTGTTCTTTTTGGATACACAATTTCTCCACCAAAAATTATGAATATAGGTCCACTTTTTTTGGTAGTCCCCATATAACGATACCCCATAATTTTCAGTATTTTGGGTGTTATGAGCGTATTTTTCGACCGAATTTGTTGTACACCTAAGTCTGTTTTTACGGTCTTTTTGTACACGGTTTGAAAATTGAATATTTTTAATTTTTTTACACGATTTTATTCCATTTAGCACGATTTGAAATTTTATGTACTTACATTTTTTGTCAAATTTAATTTTTGCGAAGTATGTTCATATCACAATAAAGTATTATGAAATAAAAAAGTCTGAAACCATCGATAGTATCGATAGTTTGCGAACACTAGCTTAAAGATTTAAGTGAATTCCCCTTTATCGCGTACAAACAATTTTTACTGGACTAGCACTTATTTAGGGGCATTCCCTTTTTTACACGGTTTTTTTTCACGGCTTCTTCTGGAACCAATCTACCGTGTAAAAACAGACTTAGGTGTAATTCAGTACTTTGAGTTCTTATTTGGTAGCAAATCTCCCCATCAAAAATCAACTAACGTCCATTTTTTTGGGTAACCCCCATACATGGGTAACCCCAATGTTGGGTATTTTTGGGGTTCTTGAGCGCGTTTTTCAACCGAATTCTCTGTAGTCGTAAATAATAAGAAATCTTTAAGCCGAATTAGCCATCTGTTGTAATCATTCGGCTTTCTAAAGATATCGTGATGAAAAACTCGAACCTGACTATAATGAAATATATCAATGATACCTCCTGAAGGAAAGTATTGAGATAGTAAAGTAAAATATTGGGTTTGAAATTGAGCTATATCGGTCATTAGTTAGACATAGCCCCTCATATAATATTGGTTCCCCCTTAGGCATAGCCTCATATAGCTTTGCACTCTAAATTTCAATAATTTGAGGATTTTATACACATGTTTCACTCTACCGTACGCTATCAATATCAGTCCACCTTTTTTGGTTTTCAGATTTTACATAATACGGTTTACATATATCGGTTTGTAGAATTAACAGTATAGGTCCACATTGTGGCATGTTCCCTATATTTTCATTTTAAGTACCTGACAGTATACCTATGGTGGAGGGTATCGGTGGTATTCGACCGGGCCGGGCGAAATAAACGCCTTTTCACTTGTTTTTATATATTTTTTATACAAAGTGCGCTCTTAAGAATCATATGAAAGTCGATATTTTATAATCTGTTCTATCGTTTCGTAGTCTTCCCCAGTCTCACATAAACGGGAATAGTCGACTCCATTGTTCTCATAATTGAATGCGATACAACTGATCATGAAACTATACGCAAAAGAGCAGTCCCCAAAGATTCTTCCTCATAGGGAACTGGATCTTTCTTTTTGTTCCATAGTTTTTTTTAGTTCAATCGTTTATTGGTACACCCCAGTTAATAACTCTTGAAATGGAGTAACCGATTTAATCAAAAATGTGCACATTGAAGCTTTTCTTCCAAACATAGTTCGAAGATGTGAAATATTGGTCCACACCATCTGGTACCTCCCCACAAAATAATAAAACTTGTGCTAAAGCGGACTATACGATTTGACCCATTGGTCTACTCCTTCTGATACCTCTACCACAAAGTGTCAACATTTTCAACTTTGCACTTCCTAATATTTTAATCATGTATATTGTTGCGATTTGGGACTTGTCGGTCCACTCTTTCTAGCAGCAACAGGGGTCAAAATTTTGAATATTTTTAAAAATTATATGAAACGACTGATACATTCAAATATTCAATTTTTACCAAACCTAGACCAATCCAACGATGTGTCTACTCCGAATAGTATCTCTCTCATAAGGATCAACTACAGTACGGAATATCTGATGGACATGGAGTTCGAAGTTGGAGAAAATCGGTTCACTCTTTCTGGTAGCTGCCCAAAAAATGGTAAAAAATTTACTGAAAATTAATTTTATAATATAATTCGAACAGAGCATTCGATTTGAGACAAACAATTTGCAAACATATAAATAATATTTTTTGAGTCGGAATATATGTGGAATACTTCCCAGCTACAAATATAATTCCATTGTACAAACATTTAAGCCACAAAAAACATATAATTTCCCTAAAACTTAGAACCTCGCGGTGGCTACGGAAACCATTGTCCGCAGCAAATATGGATAACTTACTCACATTTGTTGTTTTAGCATTTACACATGTGTGGGAGAATATGGTTGGCTGGTAGTAGTGAACGAAGGTGGTTTTGGTCAGTCTAACGCTTGGTTGGCATATAACACTTAACGCACTTTAGCCAACTGGTGCCATTTTTTGGTTTGGTCGCACCCCCACTACCATCAGCGTAGCAGAAACAACAACAACTAAAAATAGGAAAAAAATTATGATATGGTCATTTTCCACAGCCATTTTTACATACCGACAGTCTGGTCAATGTCCGTCTGTCTGCCCATCTCACTGTCTTCTTTAAATACACATTACAAGCCGGTAGGTATTCTGAATACCACCGGTAATGAACTGGTGTGTGAAATATAGACCAGCCAAGTCAAGTGACCTGTAAGCCAGTCAGATGGACAATCTTAAAATGGGCGATAATTCTTTCACATGAAATGTCCGAAAATAAACCGAAAAAAAAACAATAATAAAAAAATGTTATCATTGTTTACATATCTAAACCCTGTCGCTGTGGTGGTATGGATGTCTGTCTGTGGAAATTCATTGCGAAGAGGAGTTGAGTTGACGCTGAGTTGAAAGCAAGTTGTGATACGACATTAAATTTAATAAAATATGCTAATTTCATAACAAATTCATAGTTAGTTACAGACAAACATAGCAGCCGCTGGCAGTCGCCGAGTTTTACTACTCTTCACTAGTTTCGTAGTTGACTTGTTATGATAAGCGAGAAATTTGTAATAGATCATCTACAGTTGAAAGAAAATGGGAAATTGTGGTAAAGGAAAAGACACAAACACACACACACAGATGCAAATAAATTAATTAACTTGAATTTCAGTGTAACAACAATAAACTATCAACAGCACCAGTTGGATATTACTGGGTACAGGGTTGGATTACTCTTCGAGGCATACAACGACATACGTATTTCATTTTTCTGCTTTTGCCCATTTCCTTTTGTCGGTTGGGTCATCTGCATTTTCATTTCTTAAGGTAAATTAACAACAATTGTTTGTTTATTTAAACAACAACCCCATGGATAGTTTCATTCCATTGTTTTATTACAAAAATGATTTAATGTGCGGATCCCCAAAAATAAAGTATTCGAGAAAGAAACGTAGAATAATTTAATTATGCGAAAGTTTATTTTTTCGTTTGAGTTTTTCAAAATAATTTACATAATTTTCGAATAATTGTTAAAGTTAGTTTTGCTAGAGAAAATTTGGAACTGAAATAATTTTATTCATGTTGGGATAAATTTTATAATCGTTTTACATTTTTTTATCTGCAGCAGTTTTAAACCATTTGGAAATTTGTTTTAGTTTATTTCTAACTTTCCACAGCTATAAATGTCATTTAGTTAATGCTACTTGCTTAATTTAATTTATTTGTTTAAATTTGAAAACATTATAGTATTCAGAAAACAGTTGGGTAGATAAATGTAAATTTTATTGATGGAGATCATACTCGGTTGCAGTTTGACACAGTCTCAATCTGAGTCGACCTAAACAACAAGAATTCATAACTGGAGACATGGAAAAACGACATTAAGATCGGCCGGCTCCAACTTTTATACCTTCTACTATGTCGGGACCTTTATATGGAGACTATTTCATTGAAAATTGTCTGCTAGTCGGTTGGTCATTCTCTGAGAAAATAAAATACTAAATTCCAGACACTAGGGATGGATAAGAAACTTCTACGTACTTTTAAAATTAAGCTGGACTATTTATTGGTAATATTAAGATTTGGGTATGTACAAGACATGCTCCTAAGATTCTTATTGTAAGGTACAGGTATATCTATATATATAAAAGAGCTTAGTGTTAAGTGAGTGAGTGACTGACAGATCATCGCCCAGACGAAACGGCTAAAGCTAGAAGCTTGAAATTTTGAGTGTGGGTTGGTGTTGGTGTGTAGGCGTGAGATAAGGCTGGGTTTTTGGAAATTCGAACTAGAAGGGTACGAAAAGTACTAAAATGTACCAAATATGGTACCCTTTGTATTAGGCGAACGGGAAGAGCTAGAATTCTGAAATTTGGAATGTGGGTCACTGATGTAAAGTTAGGAAGATGTACAAAAGCGTTTTTGGAAATTCCTACTTGAACGGTACGAAAAGTACTAAAAAGTTTTAAATGTGATACCATTTGTATTTGGCGAACCGGTAGAGCTAGAACTCTGAAATTTGGATTGGTGGTCGCTGAGTGTAGGATAGATGTACCAACGGGTTTTTGGAAATTCGAAAAAGAAGGGTACGAAAAGTACTAAAATGTACTTAATTTTGTACAATTTCGTAGCATGTGAATTGATAGAGCTAAAAACTTGAAATTTGGAATGCGACTTAGGGATGAGATGTAGAGTCTATTTAAGGAGATGGTTTTGAAAGCGTGTACTCATGTGTACGAAAAGTACTATATGATACAATAAAATTTTTGGTACAAATTTAATTTGGAGATACAAATCGAGCTGGAATCCTGAAATTTGAAATTAACATTAGGAGTTGGACATCTGAGTGTAGGATTGGGAATGTACGTAGTTTTGGAATTTTTTTACCCAGTTTCAGTAATTTATATTCATGGGTACTAAATGGTACTAAATTTGGTACAATTTGAATTTTATGCGAACCAATAGAGCTAGAATCATGAAATTTGGAGTCAGGATAACTGTTGGGGTGTAAGATCGAGATATGTAGGAAGTTTTAAAAATTTTTACTAATGTGTACTAAATTTGGTACAATTTGAATTGTGGGTGAACCGATAGAGTTGGAATCATAAATCTTGGATTTACGATCAGTCTGGGGGTGAAAGTTTTGGTTAAGTGGGACGTTTTGGAAATTCGTACTACTGTGTACTAAATTTGGTACAATTTGAATTGTGAGTGAACCGAAAGAGTTGTAATCCTGAAACTTGGATTTAGCATCTCTGTTTAGGGTAAGTAAGAAGTTTTCGAAATTCGTACTACTGTGTACTAAATATCGTACAATTTGAACTGTAGGTGAACCGATAGAGTTGAAATCCAGAAACTTGGATTTAGGATCACTGTGAGGGTGTAGGATTGGGGTCTGTAGGAAGTTTTGGAAATTCGTACTACAGTGTACTAAATTTGGTACAAATTGAATTGTGGATGAATCGATAGAGTTGGAATCTTGAAACTTTGATTTAGGATCACTGTGGGGGTTTAGAATTGGGGTATGTAGGAAGTTTTGGAAATTCGTACTACAGTGTACTAAATTTGGTACAAATTGAATTGTGGATGAACCGATAGAGTGGGTGTAGAATTGGGGTATGTAGGAAGTTTTGGAAATTGGTACTACTATGTACTAAATTTGGTACAATTTGAATTGAGGGTGAACCGATAGAGTTGGAATCCTGAAACTTGGATATAGTATCACTGTGGGGGTGTAGGATTGGGGGAAACTCGTATTTATGTGTACGAAACGGCACTAGATGGATTTGGGTGAACGGAGAGAGCTGGAAACCCATAATTTGGACTAATGGTTGATGTTTGAATATAGAATTGAGATATGGAAGCATAGTACCTTTGTGTACTAAATAGTACTATATTTCGTACAACTTGATTATGTGTGAACGGATAGAGCTGGACTCCCGAATTTTTTAATTAAAATTACTGTTGGAGTGCAAGATTGACATAGTTTAGGAAATTGTTAATTATAGAAACAAAAAGTACTAAATGGGTCCGGAAATCTTACAAATGTGTGAACGGATAGGGCTGAATTCTAAAATTTTGAATTAATATTACAGTTTGAGTGCAGAATTGAGATATGTCGGTAATTTTTTAAAATTCGTCATTATGTGTACTAAATGGTAAAAAAATTGGTACAATTTTGATTCGAGTTAACGGATAGAGATAGTAAACGTAAATTTGTAATTAAAATTGCAAGATTAAGGAAGTATTGGAATTTCGTGCCTATGGATACGAGAAGACCTAATTGGTACTAAATATGGTACAATTCGTTTTGTGTGAGCGGGAATCCTAATATTTGGACTTAAAAATAATTTGGAACAATTTGGACTTTGGTGGAAGTAAGATTAGGATTGATGGATTGATGTAGTTTTAGAAATTCTTACCTATGAGTATGAGAATTACTAAATGGTACTAAATTTGAAACAATTTGGATTTGGTTGAATCTTGAGATTTGGAACTTAGATTACTGTTGAAGTGTAGTATTGAGCTATGGAGACAACTTTGGAAACTCGAATTTATGTGTACCAATAGTATAGAATAGAAAATTCACTAAACTTGGATAACGGAGAGAGCTGGAAACCTAAAATTTGGAATGTTGGTCATTGACAGAGAGTTAGAAAGAAGGACCAAAGGGTTTTTGGTACCAAATTTAGTGGAGGTGACGGTGTTCGAAAAGTTCTAAATGGAATTACATGTGGAACCTGTACGTTTTTGCTAAAGTGTGGATTTCGGAAAATAGTGCTTATGTGTATGAAGAGTAATTAATGGTAATAAACTTGATATTAAATGTAGGAATAGAGGTGGAATTCAGAACTATAGTACAACTAATTATACGGTATTCACCATTTCCATATGAAATATTTTTTTATTCCCTTTCCGCATACGAAGTAGCGGGTACTTTGCTAGTACCGATATAAACCAAGTACAACATACGTCCTTCTCTAATAATTTGAATCGTTTATTGTAAAAGTGGTTTAAGTCTATTTTTATACCCTCCACCATAGGATGGAGGGTATATTAATTTTGCCATTCCGTAACTCATCGAAATATTCATGTCCGACCCTATTAAGTACATATATTCTTTATCAGGGTAAAATTCTAATACGATCTAGCCATGTCCGTCCGTCTGTTGTAATCACGCTAGCTTTTGAAGGAATTGAGATAGGGTGCTGAAATTTTGCATAGGGTTGTCTTTTGTCTGCAGGCAGGTCAAGTTCGAAGATGGGATATATCTGTCCAGGTTTAGGCATAGCTCCCATATAACAGTACCCCCCAAATTTCGGTATTTTGGGGTTCTTGAGCGCGTTTTTCAACCGAATACGATGAAATTTGGTACATTGTGTTATCATCGGGTACTAAATGTCTCCACAAAACAATTATAAATATCGGTCCACTTTTTCTGGTAACCACCATATATCGGTATCTCCTAATTTTCAGTATTATGGGGGTATTGATCGTATTTTTTCGCCCAATTTGCTGTAATTTAGTATTTTGAGTTCTTAATAGGTACCAAATATATCCACAAAAAATGATGAATATAGGTCCATTTTTCCGGGTAGCCCCCATATAAGGGTACCCCCAATTTTCGGTATTTTGAGGTTCTTGAGCGCGATTTTTTTACCGAATTCGCTGCAATTTGGTATTTTGTAGTCGTATACGGTAACAAATCTCCCCACCAAAAATTGTTAATATGAGCCCCCTTTTTGGGGTAATCCCCATATAACCCCCTTTTTGTATTAAAATAGTTATCTAATTTGTTCCGCGTTTTGGGTTTGGTTCTAAGACTCTGTTGTAATCAAATCATCGATGTCTAGATAAAAAACGTAAGGTTCGATAATGAACTATAATCCGTATTTAGGCCTAGCCCCTGTGTAGGAGGTACCAGAAGGAGTGGACCGATATTCTCCATCTTCGAACTTGAACTAAGTTTGGAAGAAATAAAAAGATGGGCAATGTTTGGAGGAAATCAAAAACAAATTTGGCCCAAAGAACCAATATTTCGATGAGGGACATTTTCACCGTGTCAAAGTGTACACACCCTCATTAGATATAAGGTTGAAGGTATAATTATCTATTAAGAATTTTTGAAATGTGGATTACGGTTTGCAGAAATGTCGGTATAGGTCCACTTTTAGGTATTTTTCCTACATTTTCATTTCAAGTACCTGTTAGAATATCTGTGGTGGATGGTACCCAAAGTTCAGCCCGGCCGAACTTAACGCTTTTTCACTTGTTTCTTTTAAACGTATTGATTTAGTTAGAGCCTTTGTGCTCTATATTTTAGAACATATAGCGTAAGATGTATATCAAAACGATATATCGATAGAATAAGCGTTGCATCTTTGGGGGACCATATGGGGTCTATATAAATATATGGACCTATTCTAATCGATCTATATACATATCATTTTGAAATCTATGCAAAATGTCATGTCAATTGGGAATATATGAAATTGAACAAAATTATGTATAAGAGCTATATATAAATCTGGTTCCATTTTAGGGAAATTTGACAGCAAATTGGTATGCTACAACACAGCGCCTTGTCCAGAAAATACAATTGGAAGAAAATATTTTTGGGAGTTATGTCTATATCTGAAATATGTGGGAGCTATTTCTAATTCTGAACAAATTTAAAGCACATTTTACTCATGTTATTCCAGATATATTTCGGTACGCTGTGCAACCCAACAAACGTTAGGTATTAGGCGCATAATTTCTATATCGTTGCTTTATAGAAAAATGAAAAGGTTTAATACAGTACGGTATTCCAAATTTCGTCCGAATCAAATAAACCATTAAAGTTTCGATTTCAACGAAACATTGCAACAGTCGTTCTATACTCAATTCAGTACGCTATGCTAAATTTCGTGTAAATCAATAGATATGAAGGGGCTTTGGTACACCATTTTTATATGAGCTGTATCAATTTCAACGAAACTTAAAAAACGTTATTCTAGACTCAGTTTAGCTCACTATGTAAAATGTTCTATCCATCGGACAAACATTGAGAGTTTGGTGTAGTTTGACTAATTTCAATGGTTTTCGTCTTTGGGCCAAATAAATGAGTTGGGAAGAGTTTTTTCTTATTCACCAGAAATCTGGAATGCCAAATTACAGCTGGTCTTGTGGGAAAATACGTTTAAAGCTTTTAAAATATACAAAAAAGGATCACCTTTCCTTATATGGGGGAATATACCAAACACTTGTCCAAAGATGTGTTTTTAACATACGAGAACACGGATAATTGCAGACACTTCGTAGAATATTCCGTTACCTGCATGAAAATGTAATGCCAAAATACAGCCACTTAAGGAGATCTCCCCCATTTCCGGTGTCAACAAAATTTAATGATTTAATTCGAATCTACACTATTTTAAGAATGTCCCTACATTTCAAGTGGAAATCGCAAGAACTCTTGAAGATATAGTCGATTTATTGTGTCAGCATCAAGTGACGGCAAGAATGATTCTCAAACCGTAAACGCATTTTTCTCGAATCAGTGTTTTTGCGAATGGCGGGCACGATAACTCAAAAACTAATAATCCAATCGGTTTCAAATTTTCTCTGGGAGTGTAAAGCTATCGTTAGTTTGTGTTTGTAGTATCGTTAGTTTGTGGTCTAAAATAGACGAATTAAAAAAATTCAAAGGTCCGCCATTTTTGAGCGAAATTAATAATCCTAGATCCATACGAGAGCGAGACATGCACTCTTTCTAACAATCTTGGCATTTCCGGATTCCGGTTCAAGTGAGGAGTTATCATGCCCGCCATTGAAAATAAGGAATTTTCTTTAATCACCAAAAACAACAACCAAATTTTGCAAGACAGAGGGGTCACGATCCGAAACGACCCGAGTTATACTCGGCCAACGTCTGTCACCTCAGCCCATTGTGTCCGCCTGTTGTAAAAACACTGATTCGAGAAAAACGCGATTTGATTCTAACACAATATCTCATATTAAATTCCGTCAATTTCATGTCTATGGTTCTCCGAAAATGTGAAGTCTGTTAGGATGCATCTCTTGAATATATCCAAAGTAAATAAAAATATTTGCCGCAAAACCTACATGTTCGAAATTAATCCCCGTTAATCGATGACGATTAAATTTCGATCACCTACTACACAAAATTTTATTTAGAAAAGAGTACAATAGCGTATTTACAACAAAATAATCAGTTGTCCTAACAGCTGAAATCAGATCCGACAATGTGCAACACGATGATGTAGGTTAGGATAACACCTATCCGTTAATATTTAGGGAAACAAATGCACTAAACACTTTATGATTGTCTTTGCTTCTGGTCGCTGTAAAAACCCCATATTACGGTTTATATGTTTACTCCGGGAAGACATTATCAATAAAGGTTGCCAGGTCGATTAAAAGTTCTGTAGATTATTATTTTCAAAGTACTTACAACATTTGTTAATCACTTAAATATATTTTAAAATTGCCTACGTACCTGTAAAAAGAAAAAAATGTATTTAATTCATAATATAAACAGGAGCAAATATACATAAAGAGATAAGAACTCCAATCATATCGCTATAAAAGTATAGCAAAAGTCAAAAACATTATTTAAAATTGCTTAAAAATATTGTCTCACAGATTTCAATTGACAAAGTGTATTCATTCCTCTGAGAAAATTTTAAACCTCTGACATTAGGAAATCATCTTAAGATATTACGAATTCAAGACATTTTCGTGTTATAAAATATTACGTTTTATGTATCTTCCAATACAAATCAATATTTTTTCTAAATCATGTCAATGACTTGCCGTTTGCAATATTTTTAAGGTCAAGAACAGACTACAAAAGCGAATAATAAAACGTGTCACAAGGTTAGAACGCCTATTGTTATCCACTGCGGGTATAGAACTATGAAAGTGTGCCTATCGTTAACTAGTGTCTACTATTTTCTTTTTTTTGCCAACTATTTTTCTTGGTTATTAGCAGGTCTTATAAACAAATTTGCTACTTACATGTACATAGCATATCGACTTACATATGTACGTATCCATATGCCGATGACAATGAATACTGTAAAATGCCAATGGTAATATCTACTAGCCTCCTAACCATGATTTTGTGTGGTGTTCGTTCACTGTATCTGGAGCAATAGGTAGTGGGAGGCAAATAGTTTTCCTTCTTTTCTGCTGAATTTCAATCAAGGGTCAATAGTGATTGTACGGTATATTTTGGTTTCTTTTCTGTGGGTTTCTTTGGATTCGTTTTTCGTTTTCCTTTTTGGAATTGTTTTTCTGCCCTTTCAATCGGCTAAATTGAATTGTTTTGACCACAACAGAATGGCAACAAAACGTATAATAAAAATAAAATAATATTAAAAGAAAACTGGGCCAACAACATGTTGTCTTATCAATGTTCTGAGGAATCTGAAACAGGTGTACGGAAGTGGTTAAGTACACATGATATATCCTTGTAGGAGCGATGGTTAATCCAAAAATGCTTGCATAAGGTATATAGAATAATAAAGACAACATTTGGACGGCTACAAATTTGACGCAGAATGTTTAATTCTTTGTTACTGTCATAAAATTTATTACAACCAAAAAATACTGGGAAAATGTTTATAAAAAAATTGTTAATTTTTGAATTTTTTGTCCTAAATTAAAGTTATATATTTTTTGTTATTTGAATTTTGCCTTGTAAGGGCAGTGATCATTTGAAAGTAATTTTAAGTGGTTATTTATACTCCTTCGAGTCGAGCTTGATTATCTAAGTTTTGCAATGAAAAGGAAAGCCAGGGGAAGAACCTACGTACCCACTTTCAAATGATCACTGCCCTTACAAGGCAAAATTCAAATAACAAAAATAAATTTCAGCCGAGCACGGCTAGGGCTCGAACCTAGATCCTCAGAGCAACACAAATGTTGCCAAGACTGCTTAACGTTCTGAGCCATCAACACACTTCCAAACGGTTGCGAAAAAACATGTGTATACCATGGAAGCAATTGTAGGTGTGTGGATTAATTATCCATCGCTACAACAAAAATCTGCTTTGAGAAGGACTGTTCCTAGAATGAAGACAAATGTCGAACATTGACAAATTTGAATTTAATTCGCATATGCAAGTTTCGCATCAGGGCGGAATAAATACAAGTTAACAACATACGACCTTTGTAAAGCCACATAGCCCAATATGCCTAATGAGCCGCTCAACCAACGATGAAACGCGTCGCATAATGGTGGGCGCGTATGTACTTCCCCTGTCTTTCCTTTTTATTGCAAAACTTAGACCACTTAAAGTTATATATATTTGTCCTTTACACCATCTTTCTACAACGTTTTAAATCATTTCTTGAAAAGGAGACCGAAAAGTCTCCTCCAGATCTTTCCACCTAATTCGTGGTCTCCCCCTTCTGCGCCCGCTTTTATATGTCTTTTGTGCTACGAATCCTCATCCATTCTCACAACATGACCTAGCCAACGTAGTCGCTGCAGTTCGATATGTCTGACAATGTCGATGTCCGAGAATAGATGGTTCATTCCACGGCAATATTCACCGTCAACGCAGATCGACTCATAGATCTATCGTAGAATTTTTCTTTCAAACGCTCCAAGAACTTCCTCATCTGCTTGCGCAAGTACCCATGCTTCAGATCCACACCCAGCACGGACAGTATCAGCGTCTTTTAAATTGTGAGTTTGGTCTGGTGAGAGGTGGCTTTGTTTCTAAACTACTTACTTAGACCATAATAGCATTTGTTGGCCAAAACTACTCTTCTCCGAATTTAATAACTGATATCATTAGTTTCATTTATGGCGGTACCAAGGTATATAAAATCTTTAACTACCTCGAAGCTGTAGTTCTCAAGTTCCATAGTTGGTCCGAGCCTAATGGACGTCTGGCGCGTTGATACCATCAGATTAGTCTTCTCTCCATTTACTGCCAGACCCACTTTAGTAGAATCCTTCTCAATTTGGTCATAGGTGGATGTTACCGCTCGCAAAGTTCGACCCATTATATCGATGTCACCGGCGTAGGTGAGTAACATGTGATGTTTGGTGTACAGAGTGCAATTTCTGTTCACCTTTTCCAGCATGACAAAATGTCACCTTGTTTGAATCCTCGTTCGGTATTGAAGGGCTCCGGGAGGTCCTTTCAGACTTTAACCAGCCATGGTTTTATACACCTCTGAGTGGATTGAACAGCCACTTTATAGTCGACGAATAGGTGGAATTTGTCGATGTGTTTTTCGTGGGTCTTTTGAAGGATTTGGCGCAGGATGAAAATGTGGTCTGTATTGGATTTGCTAGATCTTAAACCGCATTGATGTGGTACAATAATGTCATTAACCATTGTCTTCAGTAGTGAACACCGTGCGCTGGTAGCATTTTATATGCGATGGGAAGGAGACTAATTCCTCTATAGTTGGCACATATCTCCTTTTATGTGCACGAGATACAGGATGCTGGGGTTCCAATCATTGGGCATGCATTCGTCTAGCCAAATTGTACTAATCAGCTGGTGCATGCCCCTGACCAGCATCTGATCACCAGTCTTGAATAGTTCAGCCGATTGATTGCTATTCTGACCTCATCTCGGCTAGGGGGTATACACTATTTACCGTAATCTCTTATTGGTTCTGGGATATCTTCTTCACCGCCACTATTTAATACCAGAAGTTTTGCAAAATGCTCCTTCCAGATCCTCTACACGCTATCCGTATCCGTCACTAGGTTTCCATATTCATCTCTATAGGAGGATTTGCCTGTACCAAAGCCTTCGGTTTTTGTGTTTTCTCGTTGGTAAAATTGGCGGACTTCGTTCTGACTTCTGTATATATCGATTTGCTCACGCAAACGTTTTTCTTGTTCTTTCTAATTCTTTCTGAAAATACGTTTCTCCCCTCTCCTTTCTCCCGATAATTCTTTATTGAATTACGTGTTACTACTGTGTGTAGGGTTTCCTATATGCAGCGTTTTTCACATATGTAGCATTCGACACCCCTGAACGTACCATGGGTTTCTTGATGGTGGTCCTTGGTACCGTAGTGTTGCTTTTGGTGCAGATTATAGGGGTTGGGCATTTTTTTTTTTTTTTTTGCCATTGTACTCCTATATTATTATCGGGACAAGGAGTGCTTTCGTCAAGCAGGAGGGTAAGATGAACGAAGTAGGCTTCTGCAATCCGTTGTTTTTGCAGCTTTTCGTTGTTGTTTTTGCAGTTTCCTTGTTGTGTTAGATCGCACATATGCTGCTACAATAAGACGGGTGCGAACGTTGGCTGCTACAAGGTAGTGGTCCGAATCGATATTCGCCCCTCGGATAGATCGAACGTTTAAAATACTTGATGAACAACTTCCGTCTATCACAACATAATCTTGGGGCTGAATTTTCCGAAGGTTGTACTAAAAATATGTTCCTTTCCGATTTTTGCATTAAAATCTCCTAGCGGAATTGAAATGTCATGATCAGGGCAGCGGTCATATGACGTTTCAAAGCGCTGGTAAAATATATCTTTCATCTGATCATCTTTGTCTGCTGTCGGTGCATGGGCGCAAATGAGACTGATGTAGAAGAACTTAGTTCTTATTCGGATTTCAGCAATTCGCTCATCTACTGGAGTGAATCCGCAGCCAAATTCATGTTTTCTCGTTTTATGGCAGCTGTATGTAAATGGTGTATCGAAAAGCCTACGTTTGTTCCATATACACGAAATTTTTGAAGTTCCAGTTATGGTCAAGTATAACGCCTATAATTTTTTTTGACGTTCAGATAATTATAGTGTGATGAAGTGGACCGAACACTTAATTTTTTGTGTTTTTTTCGAGTCGATCTATGGGCTTCAATGAGAATAAGAAGATCACAATACAAGGGAAGAGAATCTGGCCAAGTAAAAGGGCTGTACCGAACATTAGTAATAATTGTCGGCCTCTAGTTGGTCCAGATGGTTAAAAAAATCGCGAAATATTGCCCAAGCTCAGAATATAGATCCACAGAAAGTTAGTTTTTCGTGGAAGTTGTGTAGGGTATCATATGGTCGGCCCCGTCCGACTAAACTGCTCCGCTCACTGGTTTTTGTTCTTTCTTATTTTTTCTGAAAATACATTTCTCCCCTCTCCTTTCTCCCGATAATTCTCTATTTAGTTACGTGTTACTACTGTGTGTAGGGTGCGAACGTTGGCTGCTACAAGGTAGTGGTCCGAATCGATATTCGCCCCTCGGATAGATCGAACGTTTAAAATACTTGATGAACAACTTCCGTCTATCTCAACATAATCTTGGGGCTGAATTTTCCGAAGGTTGGACTATAAATATGTTCCTTTCCGATTTTTGGATTGAAATCTCCTAGCAGAATCGTAATGTCATGATCAGGGCAGCGGTCATATGACGTTTCAAGGCGCTGGTAAAATATGAATTTCATCTGATCATCTTTGTCTGCTGTCGGTGCATGGGCGCAAATGAGACTGATGTAGAAGAACTTAGTTCTTATTCGGATTTCAGCAATTCGCTCATCTACTGGAGTGAATCCGCAGCCAAATTCATGTTTTCTCGTTTTATGGTGTATCGAAAAGCCTACGTTTGTTCCATATACACGAAATTTGGCATCAGGTAGGGAATTTAGTCTAGAATGTTTTGTGTTAATATTTGTTGAAATTGGTTTTGATTTAGATATAGCTCCCATATATATTTCCGTTCGATCTTATGCAAATGGCGCACCAAAGATCCTATGTTTGTTCGCCTAACATAAAAAATTGTCTAACTTATTGGATTGAAATCCATTCAGGTTTAGATATAGCTTCCATACACATTTTCGTCTTATTTCATCTAAATGGTGTATCAAAAAACTAATCGTGGATGCCATACCGCTACATATATAATCATTGATTTGTGGACACTCAAATTTATTCAGTATATATTTATAAAGTTTGAACCTACACACATATAACTATGTTTGTATGTTTTCCAACCTATGGACAAAAAATATTCGATTCGGCCATAGACAATAGCTATGACATTATCATTGTGGGTGGGAGTTTTCTATGTCTAAAAAACATACCACACAACTATTCAGCTCGAATCACGAACGACAAGCAACTAAGAATATTTGAACAACTGTGACAAATCGACAAACAGCAAAAATAACGAACGTAGAAAGTCCTTCGTTTTTGTCTTGGCGATGATTTCATTTGGCCAGTCAATATGTATTATATATATTTTGTTTTCCCTTTTCAAATTCGGTGTAGTGATCAGGGCAGCGGTCATATGACGTTTCAAAGCGCTGGTAAAATATATCTTTCATCTGATCATCTTTGTCTGCTGTCGGTGCATGGGCGCAAATGAGACTGATGTAGAAGAACTTAGTTCTTATTCGGATTTCAGCAATTCGCTCATCTACTGGAGTGAATCCGCAGCCAAATTCATGTTTTCTCGTTTTATGGCAGCTGTATGTAAATGGTGTATCGAAAAGCCTACGTTTGTTCCATATACACGAAATTTTTGAAGTTCCAGTTATGGTCAAGTATAACGCCTATAATTTTTTTTGACGTTCAGATAATTATAGTGTGATGAAGTGGACCGAACACTTAATTTTTTGTGTTTTTTTCGAGTCGATCTATGGGCTTCAATGAGAATAAGAAGATCACAATACAAGGGAAGAGAATCTGGCCAAGTAAAAGGGCTGTACCGAACATTAGTAATAATTGTCGGCCTCTAGTTGGTCCAGATGGTTAAAAAAATCGCGAAATATTGCCCAAGCTCAGAATATAGATCCACAGAAAGTTAGTTTTTCGTGGAAGTTGTGTAGGGTATCATATGGTCGGCCCCGTCCGACTAAACTGCTCCGCTCACTGGTTTTTGTTCTTTCTTATTTTTTCTGAAAATACATTTCTCCCCTCTCCTTTCTCCCGATAATTCTCTATTTAGTTACGTGTTACTACTGTGTGTAGGGTGCGAACGTTGGCTGCTACAAGGTAGTGGTCCGAATCGATATTCGCCCCTCGGATAGATCGAACGTTTAAAATACTTGATGAACAACTTCCGTCTATCTCAACATAATCTTGGGGCTGAATTTTCCGAAGGTTGGACTATAAATATGTTCCTTTCCGATTTTTGGATTGAAATCTCCTAGCAGAATCGTAATGTCATGATCAGGGCAGCGGTCATATGACGTTTCAAGGCGCTGGTAAAATATGAATTTCATCTGATCATCTTTGTCTGCTGTCGGTGCATGGGCGCAAATGAGACTGATGTAGAAGAACTTAGTTCTTATTCGGATTTCAGCAATTCGCTCATCTACTGGAGTGAATCCGCAGCCAAATTCATGTTTTCTCGTTTTATGGTGTATCGAAAAGCCTACGTTTGTTCCATATACACGAAATTTGGCATCAGGTAGGGAATTTAGTCTAGAATGTTTTGTGTTAATATTTGTTGAAATTGGTTTTGATTTAGATATAGCTCCCATATATATTTCCGTTCGATCTTATGCAAATGGCGCACCAAAGATCCTATGTTTGTTCGCCTAACATAAAAAATTGTCTAACTTATTGGATTGAAATCCATTCAGGTTTAGATATAGCTTCCATACACATTTTCGTCTTATTTCATCTAAATGGTGTATCAAAAAACTAATCGTGGATGCCATACCGCTACATATATAATCATTGATTTGTGGACACTCAAATTTATTCAGTATATATTTATAAAGTTTGAACCTACACACATATAACTATGTTTGTATGTTTTCCAACCTATGGACAAAAAATATTCGATTCGGCCATAGACAATAGCTATGACATTATCATTGTGGGTGGGAGTTTTCTATGTCTAAAAAACATACCACACAACTATTCAGCTCGAATCACGAACGACAAGCAACTAAGAATATTTGAACAACTGTGACAAATCGACAAACAGCAAAAATAACGAACGTAGAAAGTCCTTCGTTTTTGTCTTGGCGATGATTTCATTTGGCCAGTCAATATGTATTATATATATTTTGTTTTCCCTTTTCAAATTCGGTGTAGTGAAATCTTCATTGTCTGTCTGTCCTTTCCCTATTGTCCTACTTTTAGTACCTGTGAAATTCGATTCCTCCACGTATTACTTTGTTAGCATTTTCCTTATGTATTTGTATAACACACAAACAAAAACAAAATGTTTGACATTTTATTCGGCGCTTTTATTCATTAGCCACACACTCGTACGCGCACAGCGGTATTTACTTTTTCCCCCTAGTACCAGCCCTGACACGGATGGCCTTTTTTCCAGACCATGTCCACTCTATTGTTGTTGTTTGTTGCTGATTGTCGTCACAGCGACAGTAGCACAATTTCACCTGCCATTTCACAATCAGGAATTATTTGTGCGTGTCTGTCCTTTGTTTTTTTGACCAACTAACTGTCTGTTGCAGCCATAACCGAAATATTGTCATTAGACAGGTGGATTCGATTCGTGTCATTGTTCATGTCTATGAAATTATTTTGTGTGTGTGTGCGGTCAACATTTCAAGGGAATTACTTTCAAAATAATTTAATTAGATATGTATGTATGTGTGTGTCGGTCTGTCATTTCTGTCCGAAACATTTAAGATATGATAAGACTTTTGATTTTGTTAATTTAATTATCAGATTGTTTCGAAATTGGATAATAATGAGAGAGAGGGATAGAACATATTTTCTTTGCCAAGGATTTGGAATTTAAACCTTGATATGTTTTTTCTTGAATAAAGGCCAAGTTGTCAAATTTTGCTGGGAAATTACAGGGAATGTATTTCGTGTATGAAAGATCAATTAGATCGCATTAATGAGGGCATATTGAAATATTTTTTTATTTTAAGCGAAAAAAATTTCTTTAGATTATTTTTTCTAGTATCTTTTCATAGGGTATTTTAGTCACGACTTTACAATTAAATGTTTGTCTCAACTGAAAATATACTGGTGAAAATCTCAGGATCTTGGTGGTCAGTCGATATTGCCACGACGAGAAATTGTACGTCGAAGGGAATGTCTTCTTCAAAAAAGTCATATACCCTTGAGTTATGTTGCACTGTCTTGTTGAAACCACATATTCTCCATGGCCTATTTTAAAATAGCAGGCAAATAAGTCAGTTATCATATGACAATAACGCACCGAATCGACGACTATATAAACTATAATTCTCTATTTATGCACGATATTTGGATGTGGCTGAACCACAACTTGTATACCACTAGTACTATGGAAATGAAGATCTATACACTTTGCTACATCAAAAATGTGTCTCATCGAAATAAAGGTTTTAGATCGGGAATTAGTGTTCATGCTATCTCCGACTCTCCACCATAAGGTGGAGTCGTTCCGTTTGCAACACCTCGAAATATTGCCAGAATATCGGTTTATTCGTGATCATATGAATATCATATGTCGATTTAGCCATGTCCGTCATCTCTGTTGAAATCCAGATAATCGGGGTACCTCCCACATACCACAGGCTGAGGGTATATATGTTGACAACACCAACTTACACTTTTTTATTTAGTTTGGTGTCAAATCTTCCTATCAAATATATATCTTGACATATAAAAGTCCCGATTGATTCAACGTATATATTCAATTTTTTGAATATCCACGTCAGGGATGGTATGCTTTTTTATGTCTATTTTATTATTTTATCTTACCCAACTCTTTTTTAAACCAGTAAGGAAAGTAGTAAAGTCGGACGGGGCCGACTATATGATACCCTTCACCACTTTGGCTATATTCTACCGATGAATCCTAACAGACGTCGCATTTTTAAAGGAGTAAAATGAATTTGGATCCATAAACATGTCATTCTGCAACCGATACTAAATTTTTCATTTGGTCAGATATAGAAGCTATATTTAAATCTGAACCGATTTCCACGAAACTTAGCACACATCGTTCTATACCTAATTGTACATGGGAGCTATATATAAATCAGGACCGATTTTCAGGAGCCTTTTACATACATCATTCTAGACCTAATTCATTACTCTGTGCCAAATTTCGTGCAAATCTAAAGATATGTAGGGACTTTGGTGCACCGTTTACATAAAATCGGACGAAAATATATATGGGAGCTATATCTAAATCTGGAGCGATT
>NW_026886611.1:0-8054 GCF_032173495.1 Musca vetustissima | reverse complement strand
TAGTAAAGTCGGACTGGGCAGACTATATGATACCCTTCACCACTTTGGGTATATTGCACATCTGTATCCTTCCAATTGCATGCCAATCGAAGGAAAAAAATGTCTTTCTGCAACCTATGATAAATTGAATTTCATTCGGGCAGATTTAGAGTCGTCTGTGAACCAGTAGACAAATTTATAGAAAACGATTTAAAGCAAAATTGTATTTCCAATTTCTGCGAGGTCTCATTGGTCAAAGAGATTTGTAGTTACTACGAAGTTGAGAACCTTCCTAGAAAAAAATTTCCCTCTGACTCCGATGAATATTGTGAGGAGCCCTGCGTTTCCACTACAAAAAGGAATAAAGATGATCGGTATGTCGTGTGTCTTCCTGTCTTCCCAGAGAAAATGGACCTTGGTCAATCCCGTTCACGAGCTGTAACACAATTCCTTCGCAGTGAGAGCCGACTTCTACGAAATTCAGACTTTAAAAAGGAGTATGATCAGGTACTCAATAAGTACGTTCAGTTGAAACACATATTCCAGTTCCTGCTCCATGTTCAAATAACGATTCACGCGATCATACTCCGTTCCAATGTATCATATTCCGCAACCACCCAGGTGAAAACATTCATGATTTCAAATTACAAACTGTCACTTTCTGTGTAAATTGTGCTCCACACTCTTGGCTATTCCCACTCTTCTCCAACTTGCTGACGATGTTCAAGATTTATACACGATTGCAAGCGAGATTTTTCATAATTTCATGTACGTCGATGATATGATTTTCGGATCCCATTCCGCTTCGTCCGCCATAAGATAAGAGTTGCTCCAGTGAAAACACTGTCCATTTCTAAATTGAAACTTTATGGGGCTGTTCTAGCAGACAAAATTTCACAATATTCCTTGCTCGGCTGTACGGACTCTATTGTTCCTTCCTGGCATTCCAAATCTCTACACAGTTCGAATATGATCGGACATCGTAATATTCCCATCAAGTGGTATCTGAAGTTCTTTCATCCAGAGGAGCTCAGAAAATTTAATTTTAAAAGGAGGGATTCCTCATTCAGTTTGCTTCTAAGCTTGAATACGTTCATTGATACTGATGGTCTGATCTGTTCTGGCAGTCAGTTAGATTCGTCACCTGTCATTCCTTACGATGAAAGACGTCCGATCATATTCTCCTACAGTTACAAGTTCCCGAGGTTCTATATTCCATTTGTTTATCATAGAATAATTCATGAGGACAACAAACTAGCCACTATTCATATCGATAATATTCCCACCAAAAAATGCACTATTGTTTTTAATCTTTACCAAAAAGTACAAACTTTCCTTTTCAGCAGATGTAGTATCCAGTGACTACGGAAATAGCGAGTATATATGCCTGCGGTGGTCACGTTGATGTAAGACTGCATCCTGGAACCAATCTGTTTACGCTTCAACTAGATATTAAGATTCATTAGATTTCATGTAAACAAGAGAGAGTGTATGTACTACTTTTATTTTCATTTATTTAGTTGCAGTTACTGCAAGGGGGCCGGTAATGTTAACGCCAATGTTAACCACCTATTTTCTATTTTAAAGTTTTTCTTCTTTTCTCCTATATATGCATCTCTCTCTGTACTAAATGCAAATGTTTCCTTGTTCTACTGGTTGTTCCTCTTTTCTAAATTGTCAATAAAATCACTTTTGTACTAACCAGCAAACATCACTGTTCTTGGTAAGATTAGCTTCCAAATTCTATACCGAATTTTCAACGAATAAAATTCCACCATTTCATTTTCCTTTTTCTAAAACACCATTGTTTTATTTCTTTGATTTTTTCAGACTATTCCGAGGAGAAATTATTCCTGCATAAAAGAATATTCTTTCCTCATTTCGGCAGCAGTTAACCATCCCAGCTTTTGCAGAAAATCCAGTTTGGCATTTTCAGGGGCTAACAGAAAAAAATGGAATTATATTTATAATTTTTAGTGGAGATGTTTGGTACCCAATAAGAACCCAATATACTAAATTGCAGCGAATTCGGTTGAAAACGCGCTCAAGAACCCCAAAATACCGACATTTGGGGGAACACTTATATGGGAGCTACCAGAAAAAATGGGCCTATATTCATAACTTTTTATGCAGTGATTTGGAACCTATTAAGAACTCAAAGTACTAAATTACAGCCAACTCGATGTAACAATACGATCAAAACCCCCAAACTACTGAAAGTTAAAAGAAGCCGTTATATGAGGGCTACCGGAAAAAGTGGACCTATACTCAAAATTTTTTGTGGAGACATTTAATACCCAATAAGAGCCCAACGTACCAAATTTCAGCGAATTCGGTTGAAAAACACGGTCAAGAACCCCAAAATACCGAAAATTGGGGGGTACCCTTATATGGGAGCTATGCCTAAACGTGAACCGATATATCCCATCTTCGAACTTGACCTGCCTGCAGACAAAAGACAACCGTATGCCAAATTTCAGCACCCTATCTCAATTCTATCAGAAGATAGCGTGATTACAACAGACGGACGGACAGACGGACGGAAGGACAGGGCTAGGTCGTTTTAGAATTTTACCCTGATCAAGAATATATATACTTTATAGGGACGGAAATGAATATTTCTATGAGTTACAAACGGAATGACAAAATTAATGTACCCTCCATACTATGGTGGAGGGTATAAAAAGGGGGTTATATAGGGACTACCCAAAAAAGGGGGCGAATATAAATAATTTTTGGTTGGGGGATTTGTTACCATATACGACTACAAAATACCACATTGCTGCGAATTCGGTTGAAAAACGCGCTCAAGGACCCCAAAATACCGAATATTGGGGGTACCCTTATATGGGGGATACCCGAAAAAATGGACCTATATTCATAATTTTTTTTGCGGAGAAATTTGCTATCTATTAAGAACTCAAAATACTAAATTACAGCCAATTCGATGTAAAAATACGATCAAAATCCCTAAAATACTGAAAGTTAAAAGTTGCCGTTATATGAGGGCTACCAGAAAAAGTTGACCTATACTCATAATTTTTTGGGGAGACATTTAGTACCCAACAAGAACCCAACGTAACAAATTTCAGCGGATTCGGTTGAAAAACACGGTCAAGAACCCCAAAATTCCGAATTTTACCCTGATCAAGAATATATATATACTTTATAGGGTCGGAAATGAATATTTCGATGAGTTACAAACGGAATGACAAAATTAATATACGCTCCATACTATGGTGGAGGGTATAAAAAGTGGGTTATATAGGGACTACCCCAAAAAAGGGGCGAATATAAATAATTTTTGGTTGGGAGATTTGTTACCATATACGACTACAAAATTCCAAATTGCAGCGAATTCGATTGAAAAACGCGCTCAAGAACCCCCAAATGACGAATATTGGGGGTACCCTTATATGGGGGCTACCCGAACAAATGGACCTATATTCATAATTTTTTTGGAGAAATTTGGTACCTGTTAAGAACTCAAAATACTAAATTACAGCCAACTCGATGTAAAAATACGATCAAAACCCCCAAAATACTGAAAGTTAGAAGAAGCCGCTATATGAGGGCTATCAGAAAAAGTGGACCTATACTTATAATTTTTTGTGGAGACATTTAGTACCCAATAAGAGCCCAACGTACCAAATTTCAGCAAATTCGGTTGAAAAACACGATCAAGAACCCCAAAATACCGAAAATTGGGGGGTACCCTTATATGGGAACTATGCCTAAACGTGAACCGATATATCCCATCTTCGAACTTGACCTGCCTGCAGACAACCCTATGCCAAATTTCAGCACCCTATCTCAATTCCTTCGAAAGATAGCGTGATTACAACAGACGGAAGGACGGACAGACGGACGGACGGACATTGCTAGATCATCTTAGAATTTTACACTGATCAAGAATATATATACCTCATAGGGTCGGAAATGAATATTTCGATGAGTTACAAACGGAATGACAAAATTAATATACCCTCCATACTATGGTGGAGGGTATAAAAAATGGGGTTATTTGGGGACTACCCCAAAAAGTGGGCGAATACTAATAATTTTTGGTGGAGAGATTTGTTACCATATACGACTACAAAATACCAAATTGCAGCGAATTCGGTTGAAAAATACGCCCAAGACCCCCAAAATACTGAAAATTAGGAGGTACCGTTATATGGGGGCTAACAGAAAAAGCGGACCTACATTTATAATTTTTGTGGGGACATTTAGTACCCAATAGGAACCCAATGTACCAAATTTCAGTGAATTCGGTTGAAAAACGCGCTGAACAACCCAAAAATACCGAAAATTGGGGGTACCCATATATGGGGGCTATTCGAAAAAATTGACCTTTATTTATAATTTTTTGTGGAGAGATTTGCTACCTATTAAGAACTCAAAATACTTAATTACATCCAATGCGATGGAAAAGTACGATCAAAACCGTCAAAATACTGAAAATTAGGAGGTACCGTTATATGGGGGCTATCAGAAAAAGTGGACCCATATTTATAATTTTTAGTGGAGACATTAAGTATCCAATAAGAACCCAATGCACAAAATTTCAGCGTATTCGAATGAAAAACGCGCTCAAAACCCCCAAAATACCGAAAATTGGGAGTAACTGTTATATGGGAGCTATGCCTAAACGTGGACCGATATATCCCATCTTCGAACTTGACCTGCCTGCAGACAAAAGACAAACCTGTGAAAATTTCAGCACCCTATCTCAATTCCTTCGGAAGATAGCGTGATTACAACAGACGGACGGACGGACATGGCTAGATCGTCTTAGAATTTTACCCTGATCAAGAATATATATACTTTATAGGGTCGGAAAGGAATATTTCGATGAGTTACAAACGGAATGACAAAATTAATATATCCTCCATACTATGGTGGAGGGTATAAAGAGGGGGTTATATGGGGACTACGCCTAAAAGGGGTTGACTATTAATAAGTTTTGGTAGGGATATTTGTTTCCATATACGGCTACAAAATCGGTTGAAAAACGCACTCAAGAACCTCTAAATGCCGAAATTTGGTTAACCACGTTGGTCACCCTATTTTCTATTTTAAAGTTTTTCTTCTTTTCTCCTAAATATGCATCTCTCTCCCTCTGTACTAAATGCAAATGTTTCCTTTTTCTACTGGTTGTTCCTCTTTTCTAAATTGTCAATAAAATCACTTTTGTACTAACCAGCAAACTGTTCATGGTAAGATTCGCTTCCAAATTCTATACCGAATTTTCAACGAATAAAATTCCACCATTTCATTTTCCTTTTTCTAAAACACCGAGGAGAAATTATTCCTACATAAAAGAATATTCTTTCCTCATTTCGGCAGCAGTTATCCATCCCAGCTTTTGCAGAAAATCCAGTTTGGCATTTTCATTTTGGTCCTTCGAGCCGGATATTTGGATAGCTGATCCAAAAAATTTCAAAAATATTAAATTTTTTCATCATTCAAAGTGAACAATAGTGCATTCTTCTGTGTGGTGTTCAAGTGCGTTTTGCCGACGGCAATTGGTTTTTCCATTTTTTTCAAACGCACAGTGTTTCCAGCTACAGTGTTTATTACTTTCATTTTCTGTTTTTCAAAGAACACCACACTATTTTCAATTTAATTAAATTCAAATTTTGGTGGAATATTATATTTTCGAATTATTATTTTCATTAATTATTCTAATTCATATTATTGTCCTATTTCTATTCATTTCAAAAGTGCTTACAAAACAAACATAATTTCATTTTTTTTCCTATTCGCGACAGTGTGTTTGCTCCAATAATTCTTTTCCTTTTTTTCTTTTCTACCGCGAGAATTGTGTGTTATTTTCTTCTTTACGATCATTAAATCTCCTTAACACAGAAGTTGTTGTTGTTAGAGATCTACCTACATTCGTCTCTTTAGAACAATAACTACTCGTTGAAATATAACACACCGTCATACGTATATTTCTTCTATTTTTTCTTGTTGGGCTGTTCGTTTGTTCGGTCATCCAACGACCAGCGTTCATTACCACACTGCTTGTTCTCGCTCAACACACATTCATACTTACACTATTTCTCCTGTTGTTTGGTGGCCGCTGTTGGTTTGTTCGTGAGTTCAGCCAACCACCAGAGTTCTCTTACATGTGTTTTCACTCAACAGTAGTAAAGCTATTCTCTTTACGTGTGCGTGCACCATACCGTCGTTCCTTTCATATGGTCGCACTATAACTTGTTTGCGACATTCATACATAAATATATTATTCGAACATATATAAAGGTAGTTGGTGCTGTACTTTCTTCTTGTTCATTTTTAGTTCACATTACCGCCTCTAGGGTGCGCTGTCCATATAAGGAAATTCGGAGAAAAACTTGATTTTTTCAAGACTTATTCAAATATTTTGGTTTTTCTTGGACATTTACAACCTGTGATTCGTTCCTTCGCCTGTGCTTATTTGTAGTACATAATCTCACCACTAGAGGGCGTTCCGTAAATACAAAACCATTTAGAAAACTTTAATTTCCTCGATTATTGATCAATACTTCCTGGATCTACTTCGATCGTTTGGACATCACTCAACTGCACATTTGTTAAGATGGTGTAATCGTTCGTAGTTTGCTCAATTGTCACCAGGGGGCGCTTTACATAGATCAAAATACATCGAAAATCATAGTAGGTAGACATTACCTACTGCATTTATTTTCTTCCATCGTTTTACCAATTGTACATTCCATTACCACTAGGTGGCGCTGTACAGAAAAAGAAAATACGAAGGAGAACGTATTTTTCAACAACTTTTTAGATATTTTGACCAAATTTGCTTGGGATATTATCCTACTTCCTCTCGTTCTTACAGTTCTTCGTTTATTCTGTACCAGTTTCTTGTTCTAACTCTATTTTCATTAATTTTCACTGATTAATCATGTCCTTGGAAGCCTTCATTCGCCAAGCTGATCGCCTGGTCACCTTCAAATTTCGAAGTAGTCGGTGGTAATGTTCCTTTGACGTCTGTCCAATTCGTAAAAATCCATATTTCGAAAGTTAAATCCTTACGGGCAGACATCAAATCAGCGTATGACCAATTTATGTCCCATCGAGCTAGCGAAGAACAGAACGAGGAGGGTGATGAACACGAAGAAGATGCCGCTTCGGAGCTCGAGACATTTCAGGCCAAATACAATAGTGCCTATATCACTTATTGTGAGTGCTTGGCTCGCCTCACACAGTTGTCTGAGGATCTCCAAAGGCAAAAAGTTCCTAAAGAACCTTCAGTTTTACCTCCGAACCCTCCGATCCAGAGTCCTAATGCTACAATCCATAATGATCATGGTTCAAATTATTCCTTCAATCTGCTTCCATGCGATACCGAAGTCTTTAACGGGGATTATATGTCATGGCCTACTTTCCGAGATATGTTCACAGCCGTGTATATAAATAATTATCATCAGTCCAGTCGAGCGATTGTTTCATTTGACCCAGAAGACTAAAGGCGAAACTCGAGATATTGTTCAACGTGCACCTTTGACAAATCAACGTTTTCAACTTGCTTGGAAAGGTTGGTGCGAGATATGTTCACAGCAGTGTATATAAATAATTATAGGCTCAGTCCAATCGAGCGATTGTTTCATTTAAAGTTTCGAGGCGAAGCTCGAGATATTGTTCAACGTGCACCTTTGACAAATCAAGGTTTTCAACTTGCTTGGAAAGGTTGGTGCGATCGTTTCGAAAATAAGCGAATTATTGTTAATGGTCAGTTAAATGTTCTATTCAATCTTCCTGTAATTAAATCCGAGTCAGCGAGTGCAATTAAGTCATTGCAACGCGACATAAATTCTTGTATTGCTGCGTTATCTCTGTACGATATCGACATCAGAAGTTGGGACCTAATATTTGTTTTTCTTTGTTCGAATCGTCTTCCTGACTCAACTCTGACGCTTTGGGAACAAGGTTTGGCTGACAAGACTGTTATTCCAAAATGGGCTCACCTTGATCCTTTCCTTACGAATCGACATCGTTGGGACCCAATATTTGTTTTTCTTTGTTCGAATCGTCTTCCTGACTCAACTCTGACGCGTTGGGAAGAA
>NW_026886610.1:0-8119 GCF_032173495.1 Musca vetustissima | reverse complement strand
ATGTGGTTTGCTTGGTTCAGTTCATATCTATATCTCGTTTCCTTTTGCCTGTAGAAATATACACACAAGATATAATACACTGTACCACAGTGTGTGAAGAAATACCCACGGGCCTTAAAATAAAAAATTCCTTACAAAATCCACGTACTATATTCCCAAAAAAATCCACGTCTATTGGCCTTGAAATATCCCAAAAAAGCCCACGATATTTGGCCTTAAAATATTCTTCAAAAAAATCGATTAAAAATCCCGAATATTGGCCTATTGGTCTTAAATTATTCTTAGAAAAATCGATTAAAAATCCACGCCTATTGGCCTTAAAAAATCCACGCCTATTGGCCTTAAAAAATCCACGTCTATTGACCTTGAAATATCCCCAAAAAAGCCCACGAATATTGGCCTTAAATTATTCTTAAAAACTTCTATTAAAAATCCACGCCTATTGGCCTTAAATTATTCTTCCAAAAATCCTTAAAAAATCCACGCCTATTGGCCTTAAAATATTCTACAAAATATCCTCAAAAATCCAAGTATATTGGCCTTAAAACATTCCCAAAAAATCCACGTCTATTGGCATTCAAATATTCTTCAAAATATCCTTTAAAAATCCAGGCCTAATGGCGTTAAAATATTCCCAAAATATCCACGCCTATTGACCTTAAATATTTAAAAAATTTTTTTTTTTTCGGTTGTATGATTCCTGGAATTACCTCCACCATATTATGGCTAGTTGATGTCATAGCCATAATATCGAATAATTAGCAAATTAATTAACGAAACTCAACTAAGCATAGACGATTTTTTGTAATATTAACTAATTTTTTAAATATATGCTAAATACCGAACACAAAACATATTATTCTGATATCACCACACCGCCAACCAAAAAATAAGACATTCACCTCTCCTTTTTTCTGTTGTTTGGAATATGGGTTTGTAAATCGAGCACAAAGCAATTTTTGATTGTATTTGCAGAAAATCGATACGAAATTGAAAGCGACATCAACAATTATGTGAACTAAATTGGAAAGCAGCGCATAAATGCCGGCGGGTTGCAGGTCAATGACCAACCTCTGGCGGAGAACAAAAAAACGGGAAAGGGAGCTGGACGTTAACAACAACAGCTATTCCATTCGAAGTCAAAATATGTGCTGCAAATATAATTAAACTACCGAATTTTATCAGCACATTTTTTGGTTTCACCCTTTGCTTTCCTTTTTATATGGTAGGGGTTTTATTTCATACAAAGAACTATTAATAAATTGACAATGTAGCCACTGCGACCGCTACTGCTGTTTCTGGTGCTGACTACTGGCCTCTGTTTGTGGTGTTGACTGTCAAATACTTTTGAAGGTACTTCTTATTTTTCTTCGTTTCTGTTCTTTAGCGAATTGTCCCCCCTTTCGGCATACTGCTCCACATTTTCATTTAAGATATAAACAAATGCTGACGGACGCGAAGGCGTCTGATATCTATTTAAAGTTTCAATTATTATCTACTTTGTTTATATTATTTGTTCTCTTATCAATTATTTACGTAGACAAAAAGGCAGTGGGGTGGTTATGAAAGGGGTGTTTTATTTAAAATAAACATTAAAATTAAATTCACGCCTATTGGCCTATACATGTTCAAGAAAACTTCGTTTAAAAATCCACGCCTATTGGCCTATAAATATTTAAGAAAACTTCGTTTAAAAATCCACGCCTATTGGCCTATAAATGTTCAAGAAAACTTGGTTTAAAAATCCACGCCTATTGGACTTTAAATATTCTTATACAAATATTTAAAAAATCCACGCCTATTGGCCTTTAAATATTCTTACACAAATATCTTTAAAAAATCCACGCCTATTGGCCTTTAAATATTCTTATACAAATATTTAAAAAATCCACGCCTATTGGCCTTTAAATATTCTTATACAAATATTTAAAAAATCCACGCCTATTGGCCTTTAAATATTCTTATACAAATATTTAAAAAATCCACGCCTATTGGCCTTTAAATATTCTTATACAAATATTTAAAAAATCCACGCCTATTGGCCTTTAAATATTCTTATACAAATATTTAAAAAATCCACGCCTATTGGCCTCAAAATATTCTTATACAAATCTTTAAAAAATCTACGCATATTGGCCTTTAAATATTCTTATACAAATATTTAAAAAATCCACGCCTATTGGCCTTTAAATATTCTTATAGAAATCTTTAAAAAATCCACGCCTATTGGCCTTTAAATATTCTTATAGAAATCTTTAAAAAATCCACTCCTATTGGCCTTTAAATATTCTTATAGAAATCTTTAAAAAATCCACGCCTATTGGCCTTTAAATATTCTTATAGAAATCTTTAAAAAATCCACGCCTATTGGCCTTTAAATATTCTTATAGAAATCTTTAAAAAAATCCACGCCTATTGGCCTTTAAATATTCTTATAGAAATCTTTAAAAAATCCACGCCTATTGGCCTTTAAATATTCTTATAGAAATCTTTAAAAAATCCACGCCTATTGGCCTTTAAATATTCTTATAGAAATCTTTAAAAAATCCACGCCTATTGGCCTTTAAATATTCTTATAGAAATCTTTAAAAAATCCACGCCTATTGGCCTTTAAATATTCTTATAGAAATCTTTAAAAAATCCACGCCTATTGGCCTTTAAATATTCTTATAGAAATCTTTAAAAAATCCACTCCTATTGGCCTTTAAATATTCTTATAGAAATCTTTAAAAAATCCACGCCTATTGGCCTTTAAATATTCTTATAGAAATCTTTAAAAAAATCCACGCCTATTGGCCTTTAAATATTCTTATAGAAATCTTTAAAAAATCCACGCCTATTGGCCTTTAAATATTCTTATAGAAATCTTTAAAAAATCCACGCCTATTGGCCTTTAAATATTCTTATAGAAATCTTTAAAAAATCCACGCCTATTGGCCTTTAAATATTCTTATAGAAATCTTTAAAAAATCCACGCCTATTGGCCTTTAAATATTCTTATAGAAATCTTTAAAAAATCCACGCCTATTGGCCTTTAAATATTCTTATAGAAATCTTTAAAAAATCCACGCCTATTGGCCTTTAAATATTCTTATAGAAATCTTTAAAAAATCCACGCCTATTGGCCTTTAAATATTCTTATAGAAATCTTTAAAAAATCCACGCCTATTGGCCTTTAAATATTCTTATAGAAATCTTTAAAAAATCCACGCCTATTGGCCTCTTAAATATTCTTATAGAATATCTTTAAAAAATCCACGCCTATTGGCCTCTTAGGGTTTTACAGAAATCTTTAAAAAATCCACGCCTATTGGCCTTTAAATATTCTTATAGAAATCTTTAAAAAATCCACGCCTATTGGCCTTTAAATATTCTTATAGAAATCTTTAAAAAATCCACTCCTATTGGCCTTTAAATATTCTTATAGAAATCTTTAAAAAATCCACGCCTATTGGCCTTTAAATATTCTTATAGAAATCTTTAAAAAATCCACGCCTATTGGCCTTTAAATATTCTTATAGAAATCTTTAAAAAATCCACGCCTATTGGCCTTTAAATATTCTTATAGAAATCTTTAAAAAATCCACGCCTATTGGCCTTTAAATATTCTTATAGAAATCTTTAAAAAAATCCACGCCTATTGGCCTTTAAATATTCTTATAGAAATCTTTAAAAAAAAAATCCACGCCTATTGGCCTTTAAATATTCTTATAGAAATCTTTAAAAAATCCACGCCTATTGGCCTTTAAATATTCTTATAGAAATCTTTAAAAAAGACCACGCCTATTGGCCTTTAAATATTCTTATAGAAATCTTTAAAAAAATCCACGCCTATTGGCCTTTAAATATTCTTATAGAAATCTTTAAAAAATCCACGCCTATTGGCCTTTAAATATTCTTATAGAAATCTTTAAAAAATCCACGCCTATTGGCCTTTAAATATTCTTATACAAATCTTTAAAAAATTTACGCCTATTGGCCTTTAAATATTCTTATACAAATATTTAAAAAATCCACGCCTATTGGCCTTTAAATATTCTTATATAAATCTTTAAAAAATCCACGCCTATTGACCATAAAATATTCGTTAAAAATTCGTTTAAAAATCCACGCCTATTGGACCTAAAATATTCGTTAATATTTTTAAATTAAAAAAATCTTTTTTTGTTTTCAAATTACCTAGACTATTTTTTAAACAGAGCTCCTAACGCCATTCACTTTGTGTAAAAATAAGGAAGCTTCATATGATATTTAAACACAGTTATATTGTGTGAGAGAATATCAATGACTGAACTCTAATTACGATTAATTTATAAATCCACAAGTTACGAATGCAATGAAGAATTAAGTCAGTGACGTGAATCCGCCTCATCACCATGATCATCAACAATGACACAAGTGTTTTATTAAATCACTTTTTTCGCTAAACACATTTTACTCGATCGGTTAGTAGGTGATCAACCACAAATGTTTGAAATTTGATCTGAAATGGATTTGATATGCATACTTTAAAGTGTCATTACTTTTCAAGTATGGAACGAGGGCGGGATATTGAAGGGTGGTTACAATTCAGTGTATGTATATTTTATGAGTATAGGAATGTAACGAATTTTCTTGCAACCCTCGTCTATACACAATCATGAAAGCAACAATTAAAGCAAATAATATTTTTCCAATACAAAATTTAATCTTTTTATAAATAGATATTTATAAATAATAGATTTCTCATGCGTCATAACACTATGCACCTCACCAACGGTATTATCTGCTTTAATTAAAGGTTTTAACAATATTTGGATATCGATATTTGTGGTGGAAAATGTTGTTGAAAATTTATAGGCCAATAGGCGAGGATTTTTTTAAGAATTTTTCTAGAGTATTTAAAGGCCAATAGGCGTGGATTTTTTAAAGAATTTTTCTAGAGTATTTAAAGGCCAATAGAGCGTGGATTTTTTAAAGAATTTACGGATTATATTTAAAGGCCAATAGGCGTGGGTTTTTTAAAGAATTTTTCTAGAGTATTTAAAGGCCAATAGGCGTGGATTTTTTAAAGAATTTTTCTAGAGTATTTAAAGGCCAATAGGCGTGGATTTTTTAAAGAATTTTTCTAGAGTATTTAAAGGCCAATAGGCGTGGATTTTTTAAAGAATTTTTCTAGAGTATTTAAAGGCCAATAGGCGTGGATTTTTTAAAGAATTTTTCTAGAGTATTTAAAGGCAAATAGGCGTGGATTTTTTAATGAATTTTTCTAGAGTATTTAAAGGCCAATAGAGCGTGGATTTTTTAAAGAATTTTTCTAGAGTATTTAAAGGCCAATAGGCGTGGATTTTTTAAAGAATTTTTCTAGAGTATTTAAAGGCCAATAGGCGTGGATTTTTTAAAGAATTTTTCTAGAGTATTTAAAGGCCAATAGGCGTGGATTTTTTAAAGAATTTTTCTAGAGTATTTAAAGGCCAATAGGCGTGGATTTTTTAAAGAATTTTTCTAGAGTATTTAAAGGCCAATAGGCGTGGATTTTTTAAAGAATTTTTCTAGAGTATTTAAAGGCCAATAGGCGTGGATTTTTTAAAGAATTTTTCTAGAGTATTTAAAGGCCAATAGGCGTGGATTTTTTAAAGAATTTTTCTAGAGTATTTAAAGGCCAATAGGCGTGGATTTTTTAAAGAATTTTTCTAGAGTATTTAAAGGCCAATAGGCGTGGATTTTTTAAAGAATTTTTCTAGAGTATTTAAAGGCCAATAGGCGTGGATTTTTTAAAGAATTTTTCTAGAGTATTTAAAGGCCAATAGGCGTGGATTTTTTAAAGAATTTTTCTAGAGTATTTAAAGGCCAATAGGCGTGGATTTTTTAAACAATTTTTCTTGAGTATTTAAAGGCCAATAGGCGTGGATTTTTTAAAGAGTTTTTCTAGAGTATTTAAAGGCCAATAGGCGTGGATTTTTTAAAGAATTTTTCTAGAGTATTTAAAGGCCAATAGGCGTGGATTTTTTAAAGAATTTTTCTAGAGTATTTAAAGGCCAATAGGCGTGGATTTTTTAAAGAATTTTTCTAGAGTATTTAAAGGCCAATAGGCGTGGATTTTTTAAAGAATTTTTCTAGAGTATTTAAAGGCCAATAGGCGTGGATTTTTTAAAGAATTTTTCTAGAGTATTTAAAGGCCAATAGGCGTGGATTTTTTAAAGAGTTTTTCTAATATTTAAAGGCCAATAGGCGTGGATTTTTTAAACAATTTTTCTTGAGTATTTAAAGGCCAATATTGGATTTTTTAAAGAGTTTTTCAATATTTAAAGGCCAATAGTGGATTTTTTAAACAATTTTTCTTGAGTATTTAAAGGCCAATAGGCGTGGATTTTTTAAAGAATTTTTCTAGAGTATTTAAAGGCCAATAGGCGTGGATTTTTTAAAGAATTTTTCTAGAGTATTTAAAGGCCAATAGGCGTGGATTTTTTAAAGAATTTTTCTAGAGTATTTAAAGGCCAATAGGCGTGGATTTTTTAAAGAATTTTTCTAGAGTATTTAAAGGCCAATAGGCGTGGATTTTTTAAACAATTTTTCTAAAGTATTTAAAGGCCAATAGGCGTGGATTTTTTAAAGAATTTTTCTAGAGTATTTAAAGGCCAATAGGCGTGGATTTTTTAAAGAATTTTTCTAGAGTATTTAAAGGCCAATAGGCGTGGATTTTTTAAAGAATTTTTCTAGAGTATTTAAAGGCCAATAGGCGTGGATTTTTTAAAGAATTTTTCTAGAGTATTTAAAGGCCAATAGGCGTGGATTTTTTAAAGAATTTTTCTAGAGTATTTAAAGGCCAATAGGCGTGGATTTTTTAAAGAATTTTTCTAGAGTATTTAAAGGCCAATAGGCGTGGATTTTTTAAAGAATTTTTCTAGAGTATTTAAAGGCCAATAGGCGTGGATTTTTTAAAGAATTTTTCTAGAGTATTTAAAGGCCAATAGGCGTGGATTTTTTAAAGAATTTTTCTAGAGTATTTAAAGGCCAATAGGCGTGGATTTTTTAAAGAATTTTTCTAGAGTATTTAAAGGCCAATAGGCGTGTATTTTTTAAAGAATTTTTCTAGAGTATTTAAAGGCCAATAGGCGTGGATTTTTTAAAGAATTTTTCTAGAGTATTTAAAGGCCAATAGGCGTGGATTTTTTAAAGAATTTTTCTAGAGTATTTAAAGGCCAATAGGCGTGGATTTTTTAAAGAATTTTTCTAGAGTATTTAAAGGCCAATAGGCGTGGATTTTTTAAAGAATTTTTCTAGAGTATTTAAAGGCCAATAGGCGTGGATTTTTTAAAGAATTTTTCTAGAGTATTTAAAGGCCAATAGGCGTGGATTTTTTAAAGAATTTTTCTAGAGTATTTAAAGGCCAATAGGCGTGGATTTTTTAAAGAATTTTTCTAGAGTATTTAAAGGCCAATAGGCGTGGATTTTTTAAAGAATTTTTCTAGAGTATTTAAAGGCCAATAGGCGTGGATTTTTTAAAGAATTTTTCTAGAGTATTTAAAGGCCAATAGGCGTGGATTTTTTAAAGAATTTTTCTAGAGTATTTAAAGGCCAATAGGCGTGGATTTTTTAAAGAATTTTTCTAGAGTATTTAAAGGCCAATAGGCGTGGATTTTTTAAAGAATTTTTCTAGAGTATTTAAAGGCCAATAGGCGTGGATTTTTTAAAGAATTTTTCTAGAGTATTTAAAGGCCAATAGGCGTGGATTTTTTAAAGAATTTTTCTAGAGTATTTAAAGGCCAATAGGCGTGGATTTTTTAAAGAATTTTTCTAGAGTATTTAAAGGCCAATAGGCGTGGATTTTTTAAAGAATTTTTCTAGAGTATTTAAAGGCCAATAGGCGTGGATTTTTTAAAGAATTTTTCTAGAGTATTTAAAGGCCAATAGGCGTGGATTTTTTAAAGAATTTTTCTAGAGTATTTAAAGGCCAATAGGCGTGGATTTTTTAAAGAATTTTTCTAGAGTATTTAAAGGCCAATAGGCGTGGATTTTTTAAAGAATTTTTCTAGAGTATTTAAAGGCCAATAGGCGTGGATTTTTTAAAGAATTTTTCTAGAGTATTTAAAGGCCAATAGGCGTGGATTTTTTAAAGAATTTTTCTAGAGTATTTAAA
>NW_026886609.1:0-7875 GCF_032173495.1 Musca vetustissima | reverse complement strand
ATGAGCGAAATTTTGGGGCTCTATCTCAATTCGTTTAGACGCTAGAGTGATTACAACAGACAGACGGACAGGCATAAATCGTCTTAGAATTTTACGCTGATCAAGAATATATATACTTTATAGGGTCGGAAATGAGTATTTCGATGCATTACAAACGGAAAAACAAAACTAATATACCCTCCATACTATGGTGGAGGGTATAAAAAGAGAAGGTATATTAAATTTAAATTGCGGTTAATCCTTTAAAAGTATTCTTTGAAATACACGCTTAAAGCTCTGTTAATCCTTTAGAAAATGTTCTTTAAAAATCCATGCCCACAGCTCTGTTAATATTTTACAAAATTTCTTTTAAAATCCACGCCTATAGCTCTATTATTCCATGTCCATAGCTCTATTATTCCTTTAGAATATGTTATTTAAAAATCCACCCCTATATCTCTGTTAATCCTTTAGAAAATGTTCTTTAAAAATCCACGTCAATAGATGTGTTACATTTATACCCTCCACCATAGTATGGAGGATATATTAGTTTTGTTTTTCCGTTTGTAACGCATCGAAATACTCATTTCCGATAAAGTATATATATTATTGATCAGAGTAAAATTCTAAGACGATTTATGCATGTCCGTCTGTCCGTCTGTCTGTTGTAATCACTCTAGCGTCTAAACGAATTGAGATAGAGCCCCAAAATTTCGCATAGAGTCGTCTTTTGTCTGCAGACAGGTCAAGTTCGAAGATGGGCTATATCGGTCCACGTTTAGGCATAGCTCCCATATAAGGATACCCGCCAATTTTCGGTATTTTGAGGTTCTTGAGCGTGTTTTTCAACCGAATTCGCTGAAATATGGTACTTTGAGTTCTTATTGGGTAGCAAATATCCCCACTAAAAATTATAAATATAGGTCCATTTTTTTGGACAGCCCCCATGTAAGGGTAACCCCAAAATTTCGGTATGTTGAGGTTCTTGAGCGTGTTTTTCAACAGAATTCGTTGAAATTTGGTACTTTGAGTTCTTATTGGGTACCAAATAAACCTACTAAAAATTATAAATATAGGTCAATTTTTGTCTGGTACCTCCATATAACGGTACCCCTCTATTTTCGGTACTTTGGGGTTCTTGACCGCGTTTTTCAACGGAATTCGCTGAAATTTGCTATATTGGGTTCCTATTGGGTAATAAATTTCACCACAAAAAATTATGGATATAGGTCCACTTTTTCTGGTAGTCCCCATATAACGGTACCTCCTAATTTTCAGTATTTTGGGGGTTTTTATCGTATTTTTCCGCCGAATTAGCTGTAATTTAATATTTTGAGTTCTTAATAGGTACTAAATCTCCCCACAAAAAATTATGAATATAGATCCATTTTTTCGGATAGCCCCCATATAAGGATACCCCCAATTTTCGGTATTTTGGGGTTTTTGAACGCGTTTATCAACCGAATTTGCTGCAATTTGGTATTTTGTAGTCGTATATGGTAACAAATCTCCCTACCAAAAATTATTAATATTCGCCCCCTTTTTGGGGTAGTCCCCATATAACCCCCTTTTTATACCCTCCACCATAGTATGGTGGAGGGTATGAGCATCGAAATACTCATTTCCGACCCTATAAAGTATATATATTCTTGATCAGCGTAAAATTCTAAGACGATTTATGCATGTCCGTCTGTCTGTTGTAATCACTCTAGCGTCTAAACGAATTGAGATAGAGCCCCAAAATTTTGCATAGAGTCGTCTTTTGTTTGCAGGCAGGTCAAGTTCGAAGATGAGCTTTATCGGTCCACGTTTAGTCATAGCTCCCATATAAGGGTACCCCCAATTTTCGGTATTTTGGGGTTCTTGATCGCATTTTTCTACCGAATTCGCTGAAATTCGGTACTTTGAGTTCTTATTGGATGGAAAATCTCTATACTAAAAATTATAAATTTAAGTCAATTTTTTCGGGTAGCCCCAATATAAGGGTACCCTTCAATTTTCGGTATTTTGGGGTTCTTGAGCGCGTTTTTCAACCGAATTCGCTGAAATTTGCTACATTGTGTTCTTAATGTCTCCACAAAAAATTATTATTAAGGGAATCCTCAATTTTGCGGTATTTTGGGGGGGTTTGATCGCATTTTTCGACGGAATTCTCTGAAATTCGTTACATTGAGTTCATATTGGGTAGCAAATCTCTATACTAAAAATATAAATATAGGTCAATTTTTTTCTGGTAGCCCCCATATAAGGGTACCCCCCAATTTTCGGTATTTTAGGGTTCTTGAGCGGGGTTTTCAACCGAAGTCGCTGAAATTTGGTACATTGGGTTCTTATTGGGTACAAAATGTCCCCACTAAAAATTATAAATATAGGTCCACTTTTTCTGGTAGCCCCCATATAAAGTTTCCTCCCAATTTCCAGTTTTTGGGGGGTTTTTATCGGATTTTTTCACCCAATTGGCTGTAATTTAGTAATTTGAGTTCTTATTGGGTAGCAAATCTATCCACAAAAAATTATAAATATAGGTCAATTTTTTTGGGTAGCTCTTATATAAGGGTACCCGCAATTTTCGATATTTTGAGGTTATTGAGCGCGTTTTTCAACCGAATTCGCTGAAATTTGCTACATTGTGTTCGTAATGGGTACTAAATGTCTCCGCAACAAATTATTATTAAGGGAATCCGCAATTTTGCGGTAATTTGGGGGGTTTGATCGCATTTTTCGACTGAATTCTCTGAAATTCGGTACATTGAGTTCATATTGGGTAGCAAATCTCTATACTAAAAATATAAATATAGGTCAATTTTTTCTGGTAGCCCCCATATAAGGGTACCCCCCAATTTTCGGTATTTTAGGGTTCTTGAGCGCGGAAAAGTGGACCTATACCACTTGTTGGTATTTTTCCTACATTGTCATTTCAAGTACCTGTCAGTATATCTATGGTGGAGGGTATCCAAAGTTCAGCCCGGCCGAACTTAACGCTTTTTCACTTGTTTTTTTCTAAGGGGGTTTTAAAAATTATGTTATATATAAATTTCATTTAAAGAGTAGATATTTATTATACTGACACTTATGTACAAATTTCATATGTATAATCATATATTTTTATTAGCTCCCAAATCGTCCATTTTGCATTTATGAGAAAGTGTTCCCTCTGAAATTTACACAATAAAACTTATTTACATAAACTATGCAAAATTCAAATCAACAAGTTATAATACCAACCAATTATAATTCATGACAATCCGCTCTTGTCTATTCATCCAAATTGTAAGACATTCGCAAAATGATAGCCATTAAACTTGTTATTAAGACCAATGCAACCATACAAACACACCAGATTATTCGTATCAAAATCGTGTTCAGAGCCAAAATCGGATTCTGTATGCAGCGCATCAACATCAATGTCACAGAGGATAATATTAGAATAATAATTAAAGAAGGAACATAAATTAAAATTAGCATTGCAATGCGAATAACATCGGTAATGGGAAAGACGAAGAGGAAAAGTAGCAAAAGGCTGAGAGAAAAAGCAAAGAGCGTTAGTAACATTTTGACGGGCGAAAATATGCGGGGAATTTTGAAGCAAAATAGATATTTGGTAGACCAGAAATTTTGAATGCCAAAAGAAAATTGAAATCGAATGAATATTTTATGAGGGTTTTTATAAAGCAAAAAATATATTGTTTTTCAAAGGTATCTTAGATATTGGGAAAATAAATTCGAAAGGTTCGTACAAATTTCGAAACTCGTTTAATACTCTGAAAGTTTTCCACTGATACTCTGTTAGAAAATATTTTTTAAAACTCTGATGAAAACACTGATCTTTACAAAATATCTTAAAAAAATATAGCTCTGATGGTCCTTTAGAAAATATTAAACATATTCACGTTTATAGCTTTTGTAGTCCTTCAGAAAATATTTTAAAACATTCACGTTTATAGAACTAATAGTCCATTCGAAAACATCTTTAAAAACCCACGGGTATAGCTTTGATAGTCCTTTAGACAATTTATTTACAAAAATCACTCTTAAAATTCTGGCAGTCCTTCAGAAAATATCTTTATAACATCTATGCTTATATCTCTTATAGTCTTTTAAAATATATCTTCGAAAAAAAAAAACTACTTCATAGCTCTGATAGTCCTTTAGAATAGTATTTAAAAATCCACGCTTATGGATCTATTAGTCTTTTAGTAAATATCATTAAGAACATCGACGCTTATAGATCTGTTAGTCTTTTAGAAAATATCTTTAAAAAAATCCACGCTTATAGTTCTGATAATCATTTAGAAAATATCTTTAAAAAATCCACTCTTATAGCTTTGATAGTCCTATAGAAAATATTATTAAAAACTCCACGCTTATGGCTCTGATCGTCCTTTAGAAAATATCTTAAAAAACACGATTATAGATCTGATCGTTCTATAAGAAATGTCTGTAAAAAATCCATGCTTATAGCTCTGATAGTCTTTTGGAAAATAACTTTAAAAATAATTTCTTGTAGTGCTGATGTCCTTTAGAAAATATGTTTAAAAATCCACTTTTATAGCGCTGATAGTCCTTTAGAAAATATTTTTAAAAAATTCATGCTTATAGTTCTGATATTCCTTTAGAAAATATCATTAAAAATCCATTCTTATAGAGCTGACAGTCCTTTAGAAAATATGTTAAAAAATCTACACTTATTGTTCTGATAGTCCTTTAGAAAATATATAGAAAAAATCCACGCTTATAGTTATGATAGTCCTTTATAAAATATCTTTGCAAAAATCCACGCTTATAGCTCTGATAATCCTTTTGAAAATACCTCTTAAAGAGCCACGCTTACAGCTCTCATTGTCCTTTAGAAAAAGTTTTAAAAGCATCAACTCTTATAGCTCTGATAGTCCCTTAGGAAATATCTTTCGATTTGCACGAAATTTGGCATAACGTACTGAATTGAGCCTAGAGTGATGTCTGCAAAGTTTCGTGAAAATCGGTCCAGATTTAGATATAGCTCCCATATATAGTTTCGTCCAATTTCATGCAAATTGTGCACCTAAGTCCCTATATATCTTTCGATTTGCACGAAATTTGGCATAACGTACTGAATTGAGCCTAGAGTGATGTCTGCCAAGTTTCGAGAAAATCGGTCCAGATTTAGATATAGCTCCCATATATAGTTTCGTCCGATTTCATGTAAATTGTGCACCAAAGCCCCTATATATCTTTCGATTTGCACGAAATTTGGCATAACGTACTGAATTGAGCCTAGAGTGATGTCTGCCAAGTTTCGAGAAAATCGGTCCAGATTTAGATATAGCTCCCGTATATAGTTTCGTCCGATTTCATGTAAAAGGTGCACCAAAGTCCCTATATATCTTTCGATTTGCACGAAATTTGGAATAACGTACTGAATTGAGCCTAGAGTGATGTCTGCCAAGTTTCGAGAAAATCGGTCCAGATTTAGATATAGCTCCCGTATATAGTTTCGTCCGATTTCATGTAAATGGTGCACCAAAGTCCCTATATATCTTTCGATTTGCACGAAATTTGGAATAACGTACTGAATTGAGCCTAGAATGGTGTCTGGTATGTTTCGTGAAAATCGGTCCAGACTTAGATATAGCTCCCATATATAGTTTTGTCCAATTTATGTAAATGGTGCACCAAAGTCCCATATATCTTCCGATTTGTACGAAATTTGGCATAAGGTACTGAATTGATATTGGAAAGATGTGTGCTGAGTTTCGTGAAAATCGATTCAGATAAATATATATATATATATATATATATTTTCGTCCGATTTAATCTAAATAATGTACCAAGTTCTTATGTTGCATATCGTTTTGAATTTAATCCAGAATGATGTGCGCCAAGTTTCGTGAAAATCGCCCAAGACTTAGATATAGCTCCCATATAAATTTTCGTCCGATTTAATGTAAATGGTGCACCACATGTATCCTTAGATTTGCACAAAATTTGGCATAGCGTTCTGAATTGATGTTGGAATGATGTGTGCTGAGTTTCGTGAATATATATATATATATATATATATATATATTTTCGTCCGATTTAATCTAAATAATGTACCAAGTTCTTATGTTGCATAGCGTTTTGAGTTTAATCCAGAATAATGTGTGCCAAGTTTAGTTAAAATCGATTGAGATTTAGATATAGCTCCCTTATGTTATAGATTGATTTTAAGTAATTGACGCACCACTGAACCAATATATGGCTGATAGGAACAAAACGTACTGAAATTAGTATACCATAACCTGTGACCTGTTGAAAACGGTTCATACTTGGATATATATAAGTAAATTGTGCATCAAACTCCTCATATTTGTCAGATTGACATCAAATTTTGCACAACGTACAAAATTGAGCATAAAATGACATAGTTGGGTTTTCTAGAAGTACAGACCTATCCCAACGGATGTCCTATTGATATTTGTTTGAAGTCGATTTACATACTTTTGTCCCATTGTAACAAACGAATGACATGTTTATGGATAGATCTAGGTCGTTTCACATTTAGATAAATATCACATATTTTATTTCATACAATTTCATGATAATAGTTCTGTTTAATATACGCATAGTGGTGAAGGGTATCATATAGTCGGCCCCGTCCGACTTTACTACTTTCCTTACTGGTTTTGAATAAAAAGGCTGTAAAATTTTTAATAATGGAGATATTTAGATCAAATTTTGAGGAATCATTCTAGAGGTATTTTCACACATAATCGAAGAAAAAATTATAAATATTTTCAATATAAATAATTTTTAAAAATTTTTAAATTTATTACCTACGTAGATCAATAACCGTGGTACATTTGTACCCATCCAAAGTTAGCTCTGTAACATGCTTAAATGATGATCTATCTAAAACAGTCATAGTAAATTCGTTATAGCTTTCGAATGGGTTAAGCTTTTTTAGTTATTTTTTAATTGGGGTCTTATTTAGGTGTTCCTCAACCCCTCTGCAAATTTTTGTGGCCCTAGACAACATGGGGCCATTAGGGCGCCTCGTGGAAGTCAGAAACTACCCTGGTTTTCCCTTGGTATACAGGGACAAAAACAATGATTATTGTCCGTAATTATCCAATTATTCTTCATATTGGGCCTGAAACTTTTTCTATAATCGAATTAGTCTGATTTATTTATTACAATTCTAAATTGACGTTCATTAAATAACGTTTTAAAGTATTAAATAATGTTAAAAATGCGCCAATCACAATCTCTAATCTCATAAAATGTGAATAATTGGCAATAATAATTGTTTTAGTCCCTGTATACCAAAGGAAAACCAATGTAGTTTCTGATTTCCACGAGTCGCCCTGATGGCCCCATGTTGTCTAGGGCCACAAAATTTGGCAGAGGGGTTGAGGAACACCTAAGTAAGATCCCAATAAAAAAATTGGATCCTAATGGACGTCGCATTTTTGAAGGACCATTAACATTAAAATAAACATTTCATTCAGCAACCTATACTAAATTTTGGTCAGATATAGAGTTGCTTCCTACAATGGGAAATTATGTAAATAAATTTAAAGCAAAATATCGAAATCTAAACCGATATCTTCATTTACTTATAAATCTAAATTTCGTGAAAATCGAAGGATATACTTTGGTGCACAATTTACATAAAATCGGACAATATATATATATATATATATATCTGTACCGATTTTCAGGAAATTTTACACACGTCGTTCTAGGCTTAATTCAGAATGTTATGCCAAATTTCGTGCAAATCGAAGGATATATAGGGACTTTGGTGCACCATTTACATGAAATCGGACAAAACTATATATGGGAGCTATATCTAAATCTGGACCGATTTTCTCGAAACTTAACACACGTCATTCTTGACCTAATTCAGTACTTTATGCCAAATTTCGTGCAAAT
>NW_026886608.1:0-8127 GCF_032173495.1 Musca vetustissima | reverse complement strand
CGAAAATCAATTAATTGTTGTCAAATTTCTTTACGTTTACAAAAATAAAAATTATATATATAAAGGCAAATTTCAACATTCTTTCAAATTGGGAGCTGTTTTGCAACATCGTAGCTGCTATTCTTCCTTTATGCCATGCATGTATTCCTAAAGATCCAATCCCGAAAAATATTGGAAACGAATGCCAACGTCTTCAACATCTACATACAGACAAAGAATTGTTTTGAATCAAAAAAATTGTTTTGTAAATGCAGAAACTCTCGTCTGTCAGGGGTAACTATTAATTCAAATAAAGAATTTTTTAATGCAAATTAAGGCTGTCGTCTGTCTATGGTATAAGTCAGCCAATCAATTTTCTTTTTTATTAATATAGACTTCTTTATTAATAAAATAAATCTATTTATTAATAAAAGAAATCTGTCTGGGTTTAATCAATCCCGATTTATACAATATTTTCCGAGCAAGATAATCTTACAAAATTTCATAATAGTTTTGCATTATAACTATTTAACAGCTGCGGTTTATCTTATTTGTCATCAATATTTATTTTTAAAATCTCCATCTCCATCTCCATCTCCATATATATAAAAATTACATGTATGTTCGTGATCGCTAAACTCAAAAACTACTGCACAGATTGGGACCAAATTGCATGTACATGCTCTATGGGGCGTGAGGAGTGTTTCTGTGTAGTTTGAAGTTCATCCGACAGATGGCGCAATATTTAGTTTTTTTTTTGTGGTTTTTCACCATTATTCAAGAACTATTGCACCAATTTTGACCAAGCTTTACGTATATGCTCTGTGGTGCGTGAGTAGTGTTTTTGTGTTTAATTTTAAGTGCGATCACGAACATACATGTAATTTTTATATATATGGAGATTTAGTTATACATTGAGAATTTAGTATTAAATCTCGTTACAATGGGACTGATATGGTGTCTTTTCAGTAACATTTACATGAAATCTAACGAAAAGAAATCGTTTAAATAAATCCGAACCAATCTAAAAATAAACTAAATTTACAATTTGTTGTGTCAATCCAACTCCTAAACGATGTCGACTTAAAATTCTATATTCAATTCGGTACGATTTGCAAAATTTCGTTTTAAACAAACGCCAGTTAAGACTTTGGTGAATAATTTATTCGTACATAAAATTGGACGAAAATGTATAGGAAAGCTATATTTAAATTTGAACCGATTAAAAAAACCTTTTTACGCATGTTATTTCTAGGTGCAAGTGCTAGATTATAAATTAGACCACCCAAATACATGGTCGTTCACTGGTGCCGTTACTTTGTAAAATGTTTTGAAAATACCGATAATATAGAATTATGCATAACTGTTGTTTTTCTGTGCTATACGAATGTATATACGTATCTTTTATAAATTGTAGACATAAATTACCATCTTTGAGAAATTGTAACAAATGGTAGGCACCATTTTTACCCTCATGTACTGTCACCATTATTCCATAAACCAACATGCAATTACATATTTACTTACCTATAACACACACACAAACAATACCTTTAAGATGGCCACCTAATTTCTACAACGACAAGATAAGAATTGTGTGTCAGTTGGTGACTTGTGGCCATAAAGTATTTTGACAACGGTTCATAATTCGTCAAAGATCAGGAGGTAGCTACAAAATAAAACCGAACTACATAGGTATATATCAAGAAATACCAATAAGTAATTTGTTCTGTCTTTGTTGTTATTGACAGTTGCATATGTCAAAATAAAACACTCCATAATTCGAAATGAAAGTAAAACTCAATACCAATTGTCGGCACTACTGAATTGCTAAGAATTGTTGGTTTTCTTATGTCGACCGAAAAGAAAAAAAAGAAAAGTGAAATGAAATGAAATGAAAGAAATGTGTTTTATTAGTTAACAATTTGCTGTGTTGCTAATAAAAATAGGGACCGTAATCATAAGGCTCATATATTTGATTACGCCTACGACAATAGATGTCCAACAAAATTGTAAATAAGTAAACATGATGATATGGAGTAAGTTCGGGTAATATGGTATACCTATTTCCTTTTTTTTGGTGGTATATTACAGAATATTCATTGAAAAATGTTATATCTTCATTTGTTAACTACTTCAAATCTTATAGCCTAGACAGACGACAGCCTTAATTTGCATTAACAGCCTTAATTCAAATTAACTTGTACATTATCCTCATTTTTATGTGTTGTTAATGCACAAAATCAAACTGAATTTATACTGAATTAAGCAATTTCAGTATGGCAATGCTGTAGAAAATAAATTGATTGTTGTCAAATTTGTTTACGTTTACGAAAATAAAAATTCAATATAAAGGCAAAATTCAACATTTCTTCAAATTTGGAGCTGTTTTATCTTCATTATAGCTGTTAGTTTTCCTTCCTGCCATGTATCAATTTCAAAAAGATGTAATCAAAAAAAATATTGTAAAGAAATGTCAATATTTTCTTCCTACACACAGACAAACAATAGTTTTGAAACAAAAAAACTGGTTCATAAATGCAGAAACTCTCGTCTGTCAGGGGTAAATTTTAATTCAAATTAAGAACTTTTTAATACTTATTAGCTTAAAATAACAAAATTTTGAATAATTTGTTTGTTTGTTTTAGTGATATTTTAAATTAACTTGTAATACGTTTTTACCTCATATAGAAAATGTGCGGGAAATGTTGAATACTATACAATATTAGGTGAATTTGTTTCAAAATTTACTAGAACATTGTTTTTATTAATAGAATATTAGTGTACTAAATTAACATATAGTTTAACTTTAAGCGGTATTCGTTAAAAATCTCCTCGCCTTCGACTTATGAATATAAAAAGTTTTATTTAAGTCAAGCTTTCTTAGCAATATAAAAACTTTTTAATGTTATAACTGAGTTCAGTAGAAAATCAGCAGAACCACATTGACCGCTTATACCATATTACACATACTGTAGTATATTTAAAGCAGAATAAAAAGGACTAAAGGACGAGGTGATCGTCGAACATTTCACCGGCATATATCCTTTTTTAATTATTGTAATACATTTAGGTATCTTGTCATATCTTGAATAACTGAAGTACTAATCGCAATTATGGAATTATTTTTATCTATTTTCATTTGTACGATGGAATTTTCTGGAGCAAAATCTGTACTTCGCTCACAATCATAATTCGAACACCACGAACGATGAAATTATCAGTAAGAAGCCGGTTATTTTGAGTTCCAAATAACAAATGATCAATGTAGTGCTCCTGAATAAACCCGAAATGCCCACTTATAGACCGTTTAAAAAATGTGGTCTGAACCATAAAAATATTAAAAACATTGATCAATTTTGCACATTTTCTATGAATGCCATAAATCACAGTATGTTTATCTTACTGCTCCGAATTGATGGTGACAGTCGTTCCATCATCGATTTCGAAGAAGTAAGGTTCATTCACAGCTTCGGATCAAAACGCGCATCAAACGGTGACTTTTTCTGGATGTAATGACAATATTTTAATTACTTAAGGATACCCAGAACCCCAAATACGACGTATTGTTAATTCCCAAACCCTTCAAAACTCGCCAGAAACATCGGGAGCTTGGTTGGGAAGTTTTAATGCATCCGCCATACAGTCCGGACTTGGCACCAATCGGTTATCATATTAATCGTTAAGTTCGGCCTGGCTGAACTTTTTTATCCTTCACCATGTGGTGTCCTATAAAGGTCGGGATCTTCACATGGTGACTTTGTCATTGTATTTTTTCTGCTATTAGATTGCTTATTTGTGAATGTGATACCAAATTGAATGCACTGAGGTTGAAAGACTGGGCTAGAAACTTCAACGTATGTAAAAACATGAACCTATAGGGACAAATTTCTGGAAATAAGTTTTGGAAATACGTCGAAAATGATTCGAATCCTTCTTTATTCCTGAAGATGGAACAACATCTAAATTGTTTGCAATTTTTTTACCCTCCCAGGATGCTAAACATTAGAAATAACGGAAACGAGGCGGGATCTTTTTAAAAGCTATAAGAACAATTTAACAATTTAAGAGATATTTGAGAAAATATTTGAAATTCCATTAAAAGTGATTTTAAAAAAGTGCAGGTAATGTGGTATACCACATGATGTTAATGTGGTATAGTATAATTTTCACTTCCAATTGATATCTTATATAATTTACTGTTTTTAATGAATGTGAATTAGCTCGAGATTTATGTATGTTAAGATTTTTAACGGATACGTTGAGTGGAACTTTAATTTTTTATTATATAACAATGTCTACACATGGCAATATTTAATTTATGTACGGAGAAGTTGTTAAAATCTCATAGCCTTTGTTTTCACCCTTGTGATTCATGGTCGGCTCTCGTAATGAAATTTTGTCTAGTGCTCGCTTTGTTTCATACAGACTCAAGGTATACCACATTACCTGCACTTGTGTTCACTAAATAATTGTCTAGTTTTTCCTAAATTGGCAAATATGTGGTGCAATCGCGCATATTATTTGATTTTTAGTACTTACTAATTATTTTAATGCTTTAATCATAAAGAATAAAATACATCTGTAAAACAAAAAATTATTTTTAAACTTCAACCAATTCATGGAAAATTTAATTTTTGCTATTGATTCTCAATTTGATTGAAATAAATTAAACAGATCATTGTTATCTTATTTTTTTTTTTTTTTTTTTTTTTGAGAACAGCAAACTATAGAACATGTTTCAGTTATTCTAAAATTTTCAGTTTACAAAAAACGTGACTATACCACATTACCAACCTATACCACATTTGCATCACTTCCTATAAAACCTTGAAAATACCGAAAGTTAGGCGCCACCGTTGCATGGGAGCTATGCAATAAAGTGAGTCGATATTAATAATTTGACACCCCATGAGAACCCAAAACACCAAATTAGAGTCCATTAAAAAAAAAAAAATAAAAAGCAACAGTATCATTTAAGACCCGGTTTGTAGAAACCCCTTATCTAATAATTCATCTAACCCTTATCTAACCAGTTAGGGGCTTTCTTCTACCCTCAGAAGCTTTCAGATTTTTGTGGTCCCAGTTGGTTCAAGATTTTAATGTTGCACTGTGTTATATGAATGGAATTGAAATAAATATTTCTGGTAGTTGTTTCGCAAAGCTTGGAGTTGCGGAGTGCTTCAAATCTTGTTGTAAAAGATGACCATAATATTAAAATTTTCAAAAATTTTACCTTACTGTAGGTCCTATGAATATTGGCAAATTTATAGAAATACACCTATAGAGAAATACCAACTTATGGCCTTATCGATTATAATAATAATATAGCTTTTTCTGAAGTAGAGCAACCCTCCAACGTTCGTTATATCAGTTAGTAAATCTCCCTATCGGATGTTTTATATACCCGCGACTATTGTTGTATTAAAAAATAATGCGAATCAAAATTTAATAAAAAATGTATCGTTATTATCTTCTTATAATTTTTTATGATACTTGGAAAAAGATTAATATAAAGTGTCTGAATAGGTCTAATAAATACTTCCGACATAAAGAACCGAAATATCAACAGATTCTAAATTCTAAGTATTTTAAATTTCTGTCTTTGCAAATTTCTTTTTTTAATTTTATCCACCCACACCCAGATAATAGACATTTGAAGGCGTTTTCCTAAGATACAGTCGTACAGAACGTACAACGTATACCACACCCGCTTGCATTTGTTTATTCATATACCTGATCACAAATGTTTCCCCGTTTGCTAAAAACCCAATGACGGGATGTTTGGAATGGCTGACTGCCAGTTCAGCCAGTGTATATAAATTAGTCTCGTGAGTGTAATTCCATTAAATCAACTGAATTTTGCAATATCTGCTGCGTTTTTGCGTTGTTTTTTTTCTTTTGCCTTTGTTGTTGGTGTTCTTTTTGATTTTTCCAAAGCGTAACACCTCCATTGTTTCGTTTGTCCTCCCGTACCTCTGTACAACATCGTTCGCAGCACCATACACACGCATACATATATATTTCATTCAACTCTCAGTGGCAATAATTTAACGAAAGCACCAAAAAAAGGGGGCGGAGGGTTGGTTGGTTGTTTGTTAACGTTATCAAAAACAGAAGACACTGACTAACAATGGTGGAACACCATAGATTTGAGGGTGTTTAAATTGGTTTTCTTTGTCGGCGTTGCTGTTGTTGTTGTTATTATTCTGCTGATGCTGTTGTTGGTGGATTATTATGAAATATTGCAGATCGTCGTTGTTTAAATTGGTTTTTGCCACTGTCGAACGCCACCGCATCGCACCAAGACTAACGAACGGCCGCAATGGCTCACAATGGCAAGGAGGATGATTGCAATTACAGCAACAACAACAACAACAATAAGCGAAAAAGGTGGAACAATATCGCATGGATGGAGTTTTTGTGCAAATAACAGACAAATGAGAAGACATCGGCGGATTCAGGAACATCTGTAAACATTTGCCATGGCTGTGAAATATTGCATACAAAACAGAACCCTCCTCCGCCTCTCGTCGCACAATGCCGTGCCATCTTATCGAATCGTAACACATTATGTTGTATTGTAGTGCAATTTAAAATAGCTATAAGTATTACTAATCTAATTTATTAAAACAAAAAAATGTGAATTGTAACTGTCATATCGATATGAGTTGGCAAATACTCTGAAGGGGGTGGTTAATTGTCATTTGGAACAAGTGTTATTGTTCCAACTGCAGTTTGCAATGTGATTGGCTATGTATTAAATTGTAAGGGCTCCCTTGATAGTTAATATTTTAAGATAGGTTATTCAATATATACAAGGAGAAATAAAAATTTTGAAATTGGGATTTTTGAAATAATACTCTGTATTTATTTAGCGAAATCCAAAGAATTATATTTGAAATAACAGTAGATAAAATCCCGTCTTTAATATAAACAACTGATAGTATTTTGACGGAACCTTTAACGTTATAAGAGGTTAACTTTCATTTTAATTGGGACATTTTGAGTCGGCGCCACAAAACGATTGGAACCTTATGAATTCGAACAACCTTATCTAAATATTACTATGCAAAATATTCGTCGGAGATTCTATAAAGTATATATTCTTCATCAGAATAAAATTCGAAGTCGATTTACTACCTTTCTGTTGAAATCATGATGTAGACCGCAATATTTAAGAAATACGTTTTTCACAGACGTTGTCAATACTCCTACGATGTTTGGTATATGCGATACATTGGTTCATCTTTTCGATTGCATGTAAATCGGAAACGGTTTAATAAATCAACTTAAATTTGTGTAGGTCTATGTGTAGGACTTTGAATGTGGTCGCATATTAAATTGTTATACAACATCGGATACTTAAAATCCCAAATTAGAGGATTAATACAAACTGATTTAAAAGACTATCTTCACATTCCGGAAAGACCATCGGTTGTGGAGATATTGTTCCCATAGCTTAGAAATCTGGAGACTTCGAGCTTTACACAAGTCGAACTTTTTAACATATTGGGCCACGGTTTACAAATGACATGAGGTCAAAGTAAAAATTTCATATTTGTGTAAATATTATTTTTATAATACTAGCAGACCCGGCAAACGTTGTTTTGCCTTATCAGAATTACATCAATATAGGGTTTGTAAACATTAACGAATTCATCGAAAATATATTTCAAAAACTATTTACCAAAAAATGTACGTCAAATTTCCACAATGAAAAAATATGCATAATAAAACTTCATTTACTGATAGTCTAGTATATTAAGTAATATTGTTATTGTTAAATATAAAATTATGCCAGCATGTGTGGTATTTCAGTTTATCTATTGATCGAACTTATTCTACCAAACATTTGTCAGGAGAAGGTCAAGTTTTGATCAAACTACACTTATTTCAAAAGATAATTATTATTCCTATTTTGATCACATACGATTTATAAGTTCTATAAAAGGTGTGTTCAGTTTAATTACTCCAATCTCCGACTTTTTATGTTTTTCTCAAAATTTTCTTTGGTAAAACTCTTCCCACTGCAATTAAAAACAATCGAAGGAAAATGTCAGTCGAATTTGTGCAGTTCTCAATGGAAATTTTTTTTCATATCATGAAAAATATATTTGAGGAACCATAAAGGCACATATAAGTTAG
>NW_026886607.1:0-7888 GCF_032173495.1 Musca vetustissima | reverse complement strand
ACACCAAAGAATGCAAGGCTGTCCGTTTGACATGCCATTTTTCATTGATTTCAGAATCGTATGTGTATGGGGGGTTTTTATTGGTTCAAATATCTATCTAGATAGCATATTTAATTTGCCCGATTCCATTTCAATGGTCCTCCAAAGATTCTATGACAGTTCTCTCTACAGGATATTGCAGATATTTTCTTGCATGTGGTGAAGGTTATCATATAGTCGGCCCCGTCCGGCCTTTGAACTTTCCTTACTGGTTAGTGTATAATTACGTAAATAATATTAAACGTATGACAAAATGAATCCTGTTTTTTTTAATTCATTTCTGATCAATTACTTTGAATGTATTTTCAAGCACACCAATACACACCTGCCTTACATATATTTGTAAATTACACATTTATTTGTATATATTTGTTAATTACAATATGCGTATTCACGCATATAAAATTATTGTTTGATACAACAATTTTGTATGCAGGTTGGTTACAATTTTGCAATTATCACTTTAATTAAATTTAATTGTAACTGAATTTCACACAATATCTGTCTCTTCCTTTTTTTTATCAAATGAAGTGAAAAACTCATAGATGCTGAAATATTGAACATTGTGGAAAAATTGCCATGGACATTGCGGTATTCCGGAAAGCAAAGAAGAAACAAACCAGAAAAAAAAACAAAAAAAAAAACGCGAAAAACAATAATTTATCAGAACTCATTTCACTTGAATACGTTAGAGGCAATAATAAAAAGCGGGATGAATCGAGAACAACAACAACAAACGTAATCAGCATGTAATTAAGCATTTAATTTAACGTATTCTATCGAAATACATTAAATTGTTCAATTTTCTTTATAAAAATATGCAGAGATTGTGGTAAATACTTTTCGACATTTGTCAGCAGGTTGTATCCTTTGTTTCAATAAAATAGCTGGGATTTTTTTTTGCATGGCGATAATGAGTGTATTGTTGTTTCAATCACTCGTTGAAATGTTGATAAATTCCGGAGAAATGAGTTCATATTTTGTATTTCGAATGAATTTCAGATGATGGGGAATAAGTTAACTGTACGGTTTAAAAAAAGTGCAGATATTAAATACATATTAAAATCATATGCATATACCTTTATTGCAAAGATACGAATGATTCTCCACAAAAGTCTTGATAATTGTAATATCTTCAGTTGGAAACTGTTTACCAATTTGTTTTTTACCCATGTCGTATACGTTCTGAAAATAACGTTAAAGAAGCATACGCCATGCGACACTTCACCGTATTGTCAGGGCCAAATCTTTAAAACAAAATATTGGATTTTTACGATTTTATTAAAAACAAAAAAACTAATTCATATTTCAAATTGCAGAAAAATTCGGCTGAAATGTGTGTTAAAAACACCCAAAATATTGAAAATATGGAGTACCGTGTTCGTAATATTTTCAGCAGGATTTGATACTCATTGAGAGACCAAATATAACAATACTTGCAATACCAAGGTGTCCAATATCGTCTAAATAACTGGAACAAATATAGTCCGGACAAAAGGCAAAATTATGCAAATTTTCAGCACCCTTTTCAATAAAGGGAAGGATAAGGCTAGATCGTCTTATAAATATACCCTACACAACTATGTTCTTAGGGTATTAAAGCTTTGTGCAGCCCTTATTGAATAAACCATTACCACACTAGAGGTCGGAAATATAGCGCTGATCGCTTTCAACTTTTCCATTAGGATCCAGTTATGGCCAGAGACAACGCCTACAATTTTCAATGATGATCAGGTTAATAATAATTGGGTACAAAATTTCCCCACTAAAAATTATCAATATTGGCCCAATTTTCGGAGTAACCCTCATATTACGTTACCTCCATTATTCGGTATTTTGGGATTTTTTTTTACTTTTATCAATCGAATTTGTTCTAGTTTGATATTCTTGATTCTCATTGGGTTTTAAATCTTCCTACAAACAAGTATCGATATCTGTCCGCTATTTAGTATAGCTCCTATATAACTATACTGGCAATTTTCGACAATAGAAAACCAGTAAGGAAAGGAGTAAAGTCGGACGGGGTCGACTATATGATACCCTTCACCACTATGGGTATATTAAACAGGACTATAAATATGAAACTGGATGAAATAAAATATGTGATATTTATCTAAATGCGAATAGACTTAGATCTATCGACTTCAACCAAATATCAATAGGTCATCCGTTGGGCTATGTCTGTACTTCTAGAAAACGCAACTACGTAATTCTATGCTCAATTTTGTACGTTGAGCAAAATTTGATGTCAATCTGACTAACATGAAGAGTTTGATGTCAAATTTACTTAAAATTGGGCGAAAATATATATGGAAGTTTTATCCAAATATGAACCGATTTCAACGAAACTTGTCACAGGTTAGGTTATACTAATTTCAGAACGTTTTGTTCCTATCAGGCATATATATGGGTCATTGGTGCGCCAATTACTTAAAATCAATCTATAATATAAGGGAGCTCTAAATCTGGACCGATTTTCTCGAAACTTGGCAGACATCACTTTAGGCTCAATTCGGTACGTTATGCCAAATTTCGTGCAGATCGAAGGATATATAAGGACTTTGGTGCACCATTTGCATGAAATCTGACGAAACTATATATGGGAGCTATATCTAAATCTGGACCGATTTTCATGAAACTTGGCAGACATCATTCTAGGCTCAATTCAGTACGTTATGCCACACTCCTTGCAAATAGAAATATATATGTGGACTATGGTGCTCCATTTATATTATATCGGACGAAAATATATATGGGAGCTATATCTAAATCTGGACCGATTTTCTGTAAACTTGGCAGACATCATTCTAGGCTCAAGTCAGTACGTTGTACCAAATTTCGTGCAAATCGACCGATATATGGGTCTTAAGTGCACCATTAACCATAAATCGGACAAAACTACATATGGGAGCTATATCTCGAAACTTGGCAGACATCTCTCTAGGCTCAATTCAATGCGTTATGCCAAATTTGGTGCAAATCGAAAGATATTTAGGGACTTTGGTGCACCATTTACATGAAATCGGACGAAACTATATATGGGAGCTATATATAAACCTGGACCGATTTCCACGAAACTTTACAGACATCATTCTAGGCTCAAGTCTGTACGTTGTACCAAATTTCGTGCAAATCGAAAGATATTTAGGAACTTTAGTGCACCATTTACCTTAAATCGGACGAAAATATATATATGGGAGCTATATCTAAATCTGAACCGATTTTTCCCAATTTTAATAGGGTTCGTCCTTGGGCCAAATAAGTGACATATGCCAAATTTCATATAATTAGGATCATAACTGCGACCTGTACATTGTTTACAATTTAACATGGACAGACGGACGGACAGACGGACCGACATGCGTAAATCGACTTAGAAAGTGATTCTATGCATATTCTCAAAAGGAACCATGGGTCAGTGTCAGTGTGGTGAAGGGTATAAAAATGAAAAAAAAAAAAATATAAAAAGTACATTCGGGGTAGATTCGTCATTTTATAATGGGACACATTCGGCCATATACAGATAGTGCAATATTATTTTCTTAAAATATTTTTGAGTTTGTCTTTTAAAATAATCCTTTAATATGCGAAAATGCGATAGAAAAAACCTATTTCTGATGGTGTGTGCAACCATGAGATTTCAACGTCCGCGGTTAGAAAATATAGCCTTAAAATGCAAACATTGTGTCGCGTTTTATAACCAAATAGAGCCTTTAGAGGATCTGAATTGCAACCAGACTGATAGCGATGATTACCAGGCTAAGACTATGGTGCCGAGTGCGACCCATCAAACGCCGAAGCTACCCCGGGTTGGGGCACATTCGGCGAAATTGACTTTTTTTTACAAAACTGTAAAAATGTTTAAGTAATACTAATTTTTTATATCTTTTGGGTACTAGTTTTTATAATTAAGTGTCAGAGGACAATAATCTGCCATAAAGTTTTTATACCCTTCACCACACTGTGGTACAGGGTATTATGTCTTTGTGCATATGTTTGTAACAGGCAGAAGGAAACGAGATAGACTCATGGTTCCTTTTCAGAATATGCATAGAATCACTTTCTAAGTCGATTTATGCATGTCCGTCCGTCCGTCTGTCTGTCCATGTATTTTTGTGAGCAAAGTACAGGTCGCATTTATGATCCGAATTGAATGAAATTTGGCACAGGTCACTTATTCGGCCCAAGGACGAACCCTATTGAAATTGGGAAAAATCGGTTCAGATTTAGATATAGCTCCCATATATATATTTAACCGATTTAATATAAACGGTCCCTATATATCTTTCGATTGGCACGAAATTTGGTACAGCCTAATAATTTAAGTCTAGAATGATGTCTGCCAAGTTTCGTAAAAATCGGTCCAGATTTAGATATAGCTCCCATATATAGTTTCGTCCGATTTCATGTAAATGGTGCCCCAAAGTCCCTATATATCTTTTAATTTGCACGAAATTAAGCATAACGTACTGAATTAAGCCTAGAGTGATGTCTGCCAAGTTTCGAGCAAATCGGTCCAGATTTAGATATAGCTCCCATATATAGTTGCGTCCGATTTCATGTAAATGGTGCACCAAAGTCCCTATATATCCTTCGATTTGCACGAAATTTGGCATAACGTACTGAATTGAGCTTAAAGTGATGTCTGCCTTGTTTCGTGAAAATCGGTCCAGATTTAGATATAGCTCCCTTTTATTATAGATTGATTTCAAGTAATTGACGCACCAAGGAACCAATAGGCTGATAGTAAAGTTCTGAAATTAGTATAACCTAAACTGTGACAGGTTTGTTTGAAATCGCTTAATATTTGGATAGATCTTCCATATATATTTTCGCCCAATTTCAAGTAAATTGGGCATCAAACTCCTCATGTTAGTCAGATTGACATCAAATTTTGAGCAACGTACAAAATTGAGCATAGAATTACGTAGTTTCGTTTTCTATTTATATTTGTTTGAAGTCGATTGACATACTTTATGAATAGATCTAGGTAGATTCACATTTAGATAAATATCACATATTTTATTTCATCCAATTTCATGTTAATAGTCCTGTTTAATATACCCATAGTGGTGAAGGGTATCATATAGTCGGCCCCGTCCGACTTTACTACTTTCCTTACTGGTTATTTATGTTGAATAAGTACTGAGATATAGAGCTCTAAACAAAAAGTGCCGAAGGTGCCCCAGTCTTCCCTTAAGCATGTGGATGGAGCTACCATATATATTTTCCCTCGATTTTAAGTAAATGATGGACAATCAACTCAAAAATGTAGCCGATATGCCCAAAGCATTCTGAAATTAGTATAATCTAACTTGTGACAAGTTGCGATGAAATCAGTTTAGATTTTAGTAAATGGTGCACCAAACTCCTCATGTTTATCAGATATTTATCCAAATAATCAACGGGTGTCCGATTGATATTTGTTTTAAATTGATTTACATAATTTTGTCCCATAGTAAGAAAAATAGTATAGGTTGCATAACGGCATGTTTATGGATCCAATTTCTTTTTACTGGTCCTTCAAATATTCGACGTCTGTTAGATTCATCTGTTGAATATACCCAAAGTGGTGAAGGGTATCATATAGTCGGCCCCGTCCGACATTACTACTTTCCTTACTGGTTTAATTTTGACCTTAATTTTCAAGAATATATTCGGTAGATACATTTTTATAATATCTAACCCACATCTATTCCCAGCCACAAGGTTGACTTAAATCTTTGAAAAAACTATACCACCTTTTAAAAGAAGAAAAAAAATTGCATATAACAATTGTCAGTCGAAATAAATAAAAGTATATGAAATTCAACTGCCAACTTCAAAAAGACTCAATACACCTTTCACCCCAACAACGAACAATTTTGGTTACACAAAAACCATAAACTGACCAAACTAATGCTGCAGTGCCAGTGTTCGTTTTCTATTCGTTACTCTGTTTGCATAAAGTAAACACTAATTTTAGCCATTCTGACAGAATGTTTTATGCCAATAGTGAAAGTAGGCTAAAATGACACTAGATAATAATCACTACCGTATATATAGTATGCCAATACGTGGATACGTGTGTTTGTGTGCTTGTATGAGTATGGCAATTGCAATAGAGTCATAACAAGCCCATAATCACCTGTACACATATCTGACCGACTTTTATAATTGCGTTTTAATGAAGTGCAATTCAAGCGAATGTAACCTACTTGAAGGCAACAAAAACAAGTCAGTTGCACGTGGATGAATGATGTGGAATTGCGGAACATCAAACTATTTATGAACAAGTGTAATTAGCTAATAATCGTTGTGGGGAAAAGAATATATTGCAATAAAGTGTTGATTGTCGGAACTATAGGCGCGACTTGGGTAAATAATATTATTTGAAGGACTATCAGAGAAGAATTGAAATAAAAACTGCACCAAATCATATTTTGAAGGACTACTCGTCATAGAAGCATCGGCACCATCTGACATTGTTAAGATCGCGAATATTATCCGAATGTGATTGTGTTAAAGTGATTTTGAGCAGGCTTATTAGGAATATATGCGTATAAGGAGGATATTTTCCCAAGGACTATTTGTGATATAAGCATGAATCGTTTTTATATTTTTTCAAGAAGATTAGTCATATATAGGTAGACTATTTAGTATAATATCATATGACAATTATTCAAATAAGCGAGAATATATTCTCTAGTAATAAGAGTAGTTTATATCCTCATCCTCGCTTTGCTGTTTTTAAATACATTGCTTACATTAAACACTTTAGGGGCATTTATTGTGTATACTCAAAGTTTTGTCTGTCCACAATAATTTGACACCGGTACAGACCACAGTTACGGACCATACAAATTTTTCATGTAGGTTCGTTTCGGGTCAAAGAAGACTCCTACTATTGGTAATTATCGGTAAATATTTAGAGGATCAAATTTTTTGTCTTCAATTCTGGTTGTTCTATAGGTCACAATTATGGTCCGAACATGAAGAAAGGGAACTGATCAAGGAAGAAATATGATTTTTTCGTGATAATCGGTCAATATTTAGCGGCACTTTTGTGAAAACACGGCAACATTTCCAATTATATTGTTGGAGTCCCACGTAAATATTCTGACATAGTTTAGTATTACAATTACCACTCTAAAGGGCATACATCTGGCGTTGATAGCTTTGAAATTTTACATGAAGTCGCGGTTATGGTTAAGGACGACGGCTATAATAATCATATTTATAGGATAACATTTATCGAATACACACTAGGGGAAGGGAATCTTCACCACACTGTTGTACAGGGTATAATGTCTTTGTGCATATGTTTGTAACAGGCAAAAGGAATCGAGATAGACCCATGGTTCCTTTTTAGAATATGCCTAGAATCACTTTCTGAGTCGATTTACGCATGTCCCTCTGTCCGTCCGTCTGTCTATGTATTTTTGTTAACAAAGATCCGATTTGGAAATTTGGCACAGCTCTCTTATTTGGCCCAAGAACGAACCCTACTGAAATTGGAGGAAATCGGTTCCGATTTTATGTAAATGATGCACCAAACTCCCAATATTTGTCCGATTGGCACAACATTTTACACATAGTACTGATTTAGGTTCAGACTGATTTCTGCAAAGTTGTGTAAAAATCGTTTGAGATTTAGATATAGCCCCCATATATAGTTTTGTCCGATTTTATGAGAATGATGCACCAAACTCCTAATATTTGTCCGATTGAGTGAAAATTTTGCACAGAGTACTGAATTAGGTCCAGTCTGCGAAGTTTTGTTAAAATCGGTTCTGATTTAAATATAGCTCCCATATATACTTTTCTTCCGATTTTTTGTAGGTATAGCTTCTTCTGGTTTTTCAATAAT
>NW_026886606.1:0-7968 GCF_032173495.1 Musca vetustissima | reverse complement strand
TAGAAAATTGTATTTCCCTCCTACCATAGACATATCATTAACGAAACCAGTCTAGCGGAATCAGATCTGAAAGTCATATTAAAGAGATACTTAAATCCTACAGTAGTCAATGGCATCAAGACCTCTGAGACAGTTATGCTTATGATTCAAGCACTGATTCAACACTTCAGAAACATTAAGGTACCGTTCGCTCGAATAATGGTTGAAGATGTTACTGCGGAGGAGAGACAAACACAAATCATTATTGAAATTCATAACAGAGCGCATAGGAATAATGCCGAGAATAGGAAACAAATTTTGGATAGTTATTACTTCCCTTCTATGACTAGGAAAATAAAGAATGTGATCAATATCTGTAAAGTATGCAAAGAGAATAAGTATGAGCGACATCCGAACGCTCCCAAACTTAATAAAACACCTATGCCAACTTATCCTAGGCATACAATCCACATAGACATATTCTCTACAGACAAGTTTCGAGTTTTAACCGCAAGAGACAAATTTAAAAAAATCGCAGTAACCAGAATGGTAAATGGCAAAGGTATTGAAGACATTAGAAAACCATTGAGAGAAATAATTTTCTACTTTGGGGTCCCGATTGTATTTGATAACGAGCCATCTTTCAATTCTCAGACCATTCGGTTTATGTTGGAAGATGAACTTGGCATAGAAATTTTACGGCACCGCCTTATAAGAGCGAGGTTAATGGGAAAATAGAGAGATTCCATTCGACCTTATCGGAAATTATGCGTAGCAGTAAGTGTGAGCGACCCGATTACTCTTTTGAGGAGCTATTGCAAGATAGCGTTAACAAGTACAATTACACAATATATTCGTCAATTGGAAAGAAACCCGTAGATCTATTCTTCGGACGACCGACGACCTTTGGACCAGAAGATTACGAAAGGACTCGCCTCAACAACTACGAGAGACTCATGAGGAAACAGGAAAATGATATGGCACATCATAATCGAGTTAGGGAAGAAACACAAGAATATCAAGAAGGTCAGAAAATATTTGTTAGGCCGAACAAGAGATTAGGAACCAAACTATCTAAACGTTTTAAAGCAGAAGTTGTAAAGGAAAACAGACACTCAACTGTCCTGACTCAATCAGGGAGAATAGTCCATAAGAGTCATATCAGAAACTGAATTATTTATTTACCGGGTTTTCAGTTCTTAATTACAGGTTGCTTAGGAGTCACAGAAATATTGGACTACTCTCAATCAGAAGTAGTTTTTATAGAGAGTGGAATAGGAAAGATACAAACAGGGACATTCAAAATTTTGCATGTGATTAACATCAAGGAGTATCATGACACTCTAGAGAGGATCAAGGACGACTTGGCCAAAGGAATCCCAGACAACCACCCACTACTCCCTTCCTACATAATGACATCACTACCCTATCGCACCTTATAAATAGGTTAATGCCTGAAGAGAGATCTAAAAGATCTCTTGATGAAATTGGCACGGCGTGGAAATGGCTGGCAGGTAGCCCAGATCATGATGATCTTATGCTTTTGACAAACAAAATAAATGAGTTAGCGGACAACAGCAATAACCAGTTAAAAATCAACAGAGATCTAATAGAAAGAATGCAGGAGATAGCGAATGCGACGAATGCGTATTTAAAAAATTTTAAAGACTAATGAGGACTCCCGTAATACCCTCATATTGCAGGCAAAGTATAAAATTGAAACTTTAAAGGAGGAGATAACGAATATTAATACGGCCATTCATTTAACAAAATCCAACATTGTAAACACATTTATTGTATCGGAAATAGAAATTAGAAAAATAGAAGAAATATTTAAGCAAAATGAAATCCCGTTTCAAAAAATTTAAAATGCTGTAAATTTCGCACGAGTAAAAATTGTAAACAATAGTACTAATATAATTTACATTACAAGCATTCCCAAAACTGTAAAAGAAATTTGTAATGTCATAACCATAAGACCTGTAAGAAATCAAAATACTGTTTTAAACCTTGATTATAAGAAAATTGTAAAATGTGAAAGAGCAACATTTGGAATTAAAAGGCCTTGTCAAAAAATAAATTGTATTGAATTATGTCTAGAATCTAATGTAGCCAATATAACAAGCAATACATGTATTCCTAAATTAATAACTAATATCCCACTTAAATGTTCAATAGTAAAAGCCGATCATATTAATAATTTAGAAGAGACAGTTAAAATGAGGCAAACAGTCAGCAAAACAGAATCTGTTATGAAAACAAAACAACTAGCAAACCACAATATTAACTTGAATCAACGCGGCAGTCTTTATAATCTACTATATTTCACATCAATCGAGACGCTTGATAATTTGAGATCGAGGAGTTAACGGCTCACCCTAATCAAAATCAAACTAATCATGCAAACCACCAAGTAGAGCAGTCCCATCATTATGCTGCGCAAGCAGTCAGTCAAATCAACAGGAATCTGACACCAGGGCAGTCATCCGCCACACACACGCGTACTGCAAGTGATATGATACCAACGTATTGCAAGTGATGACCCGGCATAATAGCGAGCACGGCCAAGCTACAATAAAAAAATAGTTTTAAGTAAAATTTAATCATAATTATAAACTCAAGTAGACAAGAGGTGCATAGCACCGCAACATAAAAGTTAGAGATTAAATAAAACTATCACATCTAACATTAACTTATATACCGAACCTTATGTTCTAGTTATTTTCGTATCTTCCGCAGATGAAATAATAGAACCGAACCCAAACACGGAACAAATCATATAACTATTTTAATATAAAAAGGGGTTAAAAATTTTTGGTAGGGAGATTTGTTTGTTGTTAATTTGCAGCGAATTCGATCAAGATCAAGGGGGCTATCCGAAAAATTGACCTATATTTATAATTTTTTGTAGAGTTATTTGGTACCTATTAAGAACTCAAAATACTAAACTACAGCCAATTCGGTGGAAAAGTAAGATCAAACCCCTCAAAACACTGAAAATTAGGAGGTATCGTTATATGGGGGCTACCAGAAAAACTGGATCTACATTTATAATTTTTTGTGGAGACATATCGTACCAAATAAGAACCCAATGCACCTAATATCAGCGTATTCGGTCAAAAAACGCGCTTAAGAACCCCAAAATACCGAAAATTGGGGGGTACTGTTATATGGGAGCTATGCCTAAACGTGGACCGATTTATCCCATCTTCGAACTTGACTTGCCTGCAGACAAAAGGCAAACCTGTGCAAAATTTCAGAAGACAGATTACAACAGACCGACGGACATGGACGGACGGACATCGTCTTAGAATTTTACCCTGATCAAGAGTATATATACTTTATAGGGTCGGAAATGAATATTTCAATGAGTTACAAACGGAATGACATACTATAGTGAAGGGTAAAAAAAGGGGGGTTATATGGGGACTACCCCAAAAAGGGCGAATAATAATAATTAATAATAATAATTTTTTTTATTAATATTAATATTAATATTAATAATTTTTGGTGGGGAGATTTGTTACTATATACGACTACAAAATACCAATTGCAATTCGGTTGAAAACGCGCCTATCTGAAAAATAGACCTATATTATTTTTTTTTGTGGAGAGATTTGGTACCTATTAGGAACTTAAGACACTAAGTTACAGCAATAAATAAGAAAAATACGATCAAATCCCCCAAAATACTGAAAATTTGGATGTACCGTTATATGGCGCCTACCAGAAAAAGTGGACCTATATTCGTAAATTCTTGTGGAGAGATTTGGTACCTATTAAATTACAGGCAGTGGAAAATACGATGAAATCCCATAAAATACAGAAAATTGGGATGTACCGTTATATGGGGGTTACAAGCAAAAGTAGACCTATATTTATCATTGTTTGTGGACACATTAACACTAGAACGCCGAAGGCGGTCATTTTGACCGCTTTCCAATTTCAAGTACAAAAGCAACTGTGCATTTAATGACACTTTTTTTTTTTTAAATATGGTGACTTTTTGTACCTCATAGAATTACGTTTATTATAAAAAATTCACCAAATTTTAAAAAAAAGTGTCATTAAATGCACAGTTGCTTTTGTACTTGAAATTGGAAAGCGGTCAAAATGACCGTCTTCGGCGTTCTAGTGTTAAATATCCAAAAAGAAACCAATGTACCAAATTTCAGCGAATTCGGTTGAAAACCCCGCTCAATTGAAATCTGAAAGTTGTGCTGATTTGTCCATACGTCGCGAAATTTTTTTCCAATCGTTACTCGTTAAAATCGATCATATTTATTTGGACAAAAATCGTTGTTATTTTGCTAAAAATGCAAATAGCAAACTGCGCTAAATTGTGCTGAATTGTCTAGCACAATTTTTTGTCCATACATTACAAATTTCTATCGTTACTCGCTAAAATTGAAAATTCCTTATAATTTCCATAAAAATTAGAATTTTCGAAATCTGAAAGTTGAACTGATTTTTTGCGAACCTAGCACAAATTTATGGCGAAAAATTTGTGCTAGGTTTGCACAAATCAGCACAACTTTCAGAATTCAAAAATTGATATTTGCATTTTTACCAAATTTACAAAGATTTTTCGGAAAAAATACTGGTTTTATATAATATATTCGAAATTGCAAAAACTTGAAAACGGTTAAAGATATTAAAAAAATTTAAACGGCACAATTAAGTGCTCTGCGAGCACAATCCAGCACTACTTTTATTTTTTCGAATTTCGAAAAATGCAATTCTGGCATATGTTCGAAAATCGTATTTTTTCGAAAATGGTAAGAGATAATAAACAATTTTAAACGGCACAATTTTGTGCTCTGCTAGCACAATTCATCACATCTTTAATTTTTTCAAAATTCGAAAATTGCAATCCTGTCATACGTTCGTAAATATCGATTATTTCGATAAGGGTACATGATATCGAAAAAAATTAACGGCACAATTGAGCTTTATTCAGCACAACTTTAATTTTTTCGAAATTGGAAAGTTTAAGTTCTATGAAATTTTTTCGAAAAAAATGTTTATTCGAATATCTTCCTTAGTTTTTCGATTTTCGAAAAAAATTAAGTTGTGCGCTCAAAAACTCCAAAATTGGGGGTACCCATATATGGGAGCTATCCGAAAAAATTGACCCATATTCACATTTTTTGTGGAGAGATTAGGTATTTATTATACCCTCCACCATAGTATTAAGGGTATATTAGTTTTGTTTTTCCGTTTGTAACGCATCGAAATAATCATTTCCGACCCTATAAACTATATATATTCTTGATCAGCGTAAAATTCTAAGACGATCTAAGCATGTCCGTCTGTCCGTTGTAATCACTCTAGCGTCTAAACGAATAGAGATAGAGCGCCAAAATTTTGCATAGAGTCGTCTTTTGTCTGCAGGCAGGTCAAGTTCGATGATGGGCTATATCGGTCCACGTTTAGGCATAGCTCCCATATAAGGGTACCTCCCATTTTTCGGTATTTTGAAGTTCTTAAGCGTGTTTTTCAACCGAATTCGCTGAAATTTGGTACATTGGGTTCTTATTGGGTACTAAATGCTTCCACAAAAAATTATCAGTGTAGGTCCACTTTTTCTGGTAGCCCCCATATAACGGTACCTCCTAATTTTCGGTATTTTGAGGTTCTTGAGCGCGTTTTTCAACCAAATTCGCTGAAATTTGGTACATTGGGTTCTTATTGGATACCAAATGTCCCTACTAAAAATTATATATAGGTCCACTTTTTCTGGTAGCCCCCATATAAGGGTACCTCCCCATATCCAGTTTTTGGGGGGTTCTGACCGTATTTTTTCACCGAATTGGCTGAAATTCGGTACTTTGAGTTCTTATTGGGTAGCTAATCTTTGTACTAAAAATTATAAATATTGGTACATTTTTTCGGGTAGCCCCCATATAAGGGTACCCCCCAATATTCTGTATTTTAGGGATCTTGAGCGCGGTTTTCAACCGAATTCGATGAAATTTGGTACATGGGGTTCTTATTGGGTACCAAATTTCCCCTCTAAAAATTATAAATATAGGTCCACTTTTTCTGGTAGCCCCCATATAAGGGTACCTCCCAAGTTCCACTTTTGGGGGGGTTTTGATCGGATTTTTTCACCTAATTGACTGTAATTTAGTAATTTGAGTTCTTATTGGTTAGCAAATCTCTTCACAAAAAATTATATATATAGGTCAATTTTTTCGGGTAGCCCCCATATAAGGGTACCCCCAATTTTCAATATTTTGAGGTTCTTGAGCGCGTTTTTCAACCGAATTCGCTGAAATTTGGTAATTTGTAGTCGTATATGGTAACAAATCTCCCCACCAAAAATTATTAATATTCACCGATTTTTAGGGGTAGTCCCCATATAACCCCCTTTTTATACCCTCCACCATAGTATGGAGGGTATATTAGTTTTGTTTTTCCGTTTGTAACGCATCGAAATAATCATTTCCGACCCTATAAACTATATATATTCTTGATCAGCGTAAAATTCTAAGACGATCTAAGCATGTCCGACTGTCGGTTGTAATCACTCTAGCGTCTAAACGAATTGAGATAGAGCCCCAAAATTTTGCATAGAGTCGTCTTTTGTCTGCAGGCAGGGCAAGTTCGATGCGATGATGGGCTATATCGGTCCACGTTTAGGCATAGCTCCCATATAAGGGTACCTCCCATTTTTCGGTATTTTGAAGTTCTTAAGCGTGTTTTTCAACCGAATTCGCTGAAATTCGGTACTTTGAGTTCTTATTGGGTAGCTAATCTTTGTACTAAAAATTATAAATATTGGTCAATTTTTTCGGGTAGCCCCCATATAAAGGTACCCCCCCCCCATTTTCTGTATTTTAGGGATCTTGAGCGCGGTTTTCAACCGAATTCGCTGAAATTTGGTACATGGGGTTCTTATTGGGTACCAAATTTCCCCTCTAAAAATTATAAATATAGGTCCACTTTTTCTGGTAGCCCCCATATAAGGGTACCTCCCAAGTTCCAGTTTTTGGGGGGTTTTGATCGGATTTTTTCACCTAATTGACTGTAATTTAGTAATTTGAGTTCTTATTGGGTAGCAAATCTCTTCATAAAAAATTTTTTATATATATAGGTCAATTTTTTCGGGTAGCCCCCATATAAGGGTACCCCCAGTTTTCAATATTTTGAAGTTCTTGAGCGCGTTTTTCAACCGAATTCGCTGAAATTTGGTAATTTGTAGTCGTATATGGTAACAAATCTCCCCACCAAAAATTATTAATATTCACCGATTTTTAGGGGTAGTCCCCATATAACCCCCTTTTTATACCCTCCACCATAGTATGGAGGGTATATTAGTTTTGTTTTTCCGTTTGTAAAGCATCGAAATAATCATTTCCGACCCTATAAACTATATATATTCTTGATCAGCGTAAAATTCTAAGACGATCTAAGCATGTCCGTCTGTCGGTTGTAATCACTCTAGCGTCTAAACGAATTGAGATAGAGCCCCAAAATTTTGCATAGAGTCGTCTTTTGTCTGCAGGCAGATCAAGTTCGATGATGGGCTATATCGGTCCACGTTTAGGCATAGCTCCCATATAAGGGTACCTCCCATTTTTCGGTATTTTGAAGTTCTTAAGCGTGTTTTTCAACCGAATGCGCTGAAATTTGGTACATTGGGTTCTTATTGGGTACTAAATGCCTCCACAAAAAATTATCAGTGTAGGTCCACTTTTTCTGGTAGCCCCCATATAACGGTACCTCCTAATTTTCGGTATTTTGAGGTTCTTGAGCGCGTTTTTCAACCGAATTCGCTGAAATTTGGTACATTGGGTTCTTATTGGGTACCAAATGTCCCTACTAAAAATTATATATATAGGTCCACTTTTTCTAGTAGCCCCCATATAAGGGTACCTCCCCATATCCAGTTTTTGGGGGGTTCTGACCGTATTTTTTCACCGAATTGGCTGAGATTCGGTACTTTGAGTTCTTATTGGGTAGCTAATCTTTGTACTAAAAATT